>NC_143021.1:130044352-130299352 GCF_055824585.1 Amblyomma mixtum
GTTTCCTTCTCCATCCTCATGACCGACATACTTACTGGCTAGTTTTCTCGTTTTTTTCCGCCACTGTGAGTCAACGCTCTTTCTGTATCAGTATTTAAATACCTTAGCTGCCCACCTGTTATCGCCCAATTTCCTCAGGCGTTCTTCAGAAAGTATTTTACTCTTAGCCTCCAGTGCTTCGAACGATGCCCACCCCATATCTTCTTGTACTGCGTCGTTTGTGCTTTTGCCGTGGGCACCTAGTGCCAATCTTTTAACAGCTGTCCGATTTACGTCCAATCTGGACTGAACTTCTGCCCTTAAAAAGAGAAGCGCACTCCCGAAAGTAGGCCCGGGCATCATTATTCCTTTCCAAATACCTCTCAGCACTTCATAATTGTTGTACCCCCCCAATGCCTTATGTTTCATATCCCGGCGTCTCATCGACCTTTTGCCCTAAGAGCCTGTTCATGCCTTTCCCTGTATATCCGCCCTTCGTTTATCCATATCCCAAGGAATTTGTATTCGGCCACTTTGGGTATTTCGTGGCCTTCTATTGCAAGCACCTGATAAGTTATATCGCTGAAAATCATCACACCTGACTCAGTTGTGCTACAACTGAAACCTAGAGCGTCTCCTTCGTCTCCACAACAATTAACAAAAGTTTCTAAATCTTCCTGGCTATCTGCAGGCAGTACAATATCGTCCGCACACATTAAAAATGGGATCCGCTGCTCAACCACATTTCCGCCTAATCTGTACGACAGATAATAACGTAGATTACTTTCTTTTAGCCTTCTTTCCATATTTATCACAAAGCATGAACAGCAGCGGTGATAGAGAGCAACCTTGCCTTAATTCTTTATGTACCCCCCCCCCCCAGTTGTGGTACTTTTTACCCGTTACCATGTAATTTCAACTTTATTATCTCGGTACATTTCCTGTAGAAAATCAAGTACCGTATGACCGATACCTACATCTTTTAATATGTTCCACTGGAATTCCTTGTTCACGGTATCGAATGCACCGCTTTTGTGGAGAAAGGCTAAATAGAGAGGTCTATTTTCCGTCTTAGCTGTTTCTATGCATTGGGTAAGCACGAACAGGCTATCATCGAAGCATCAACCCCTTCTGAACCCATTCTGAAGTTCTTCGAGTATCCTATTACCTTCTAACCTCGGCTGCATTTTTAATTTCACCGTCTGCACTCCCAGCCTGTGTATAATAGATGTTATCGCAATCGGACGGAAGGATTTTATGTTCATCTTATCTCCTTTCCCTTTATAAATCAAAATCATTTTACTCGGTCTGCAGCTGTGCGGAATTTGCTTATTTGTTATGACTGTCTCCAATGCTTTTATCAGCGCTTCCTTGCGTTTTTGGCCAAGGTCATTAATCAGCTTAATTGGAGTTTCGTCTGTCCTTGCGGATGTGGTTTCAGGAATATTTACTTCCCCCTTTTTCCAGTTAAGACTAGTCAGTTCTAAGCACTTCTATATTGTGCTGTCCTGTGTTGCTCCCTCATTTGGGGTGATTACCTTATTGTCCTTGCTAAAAGACGCAGCTATATCTTACGCAATGTAGTTCACAGCATCTTCCCCCTCTAAACATTTTCCCTCAGCATCTTTTATCTGTTCCTGCTTTCTTTGATTTGTTTTTCCCAACCATCTTATAGGGTTCCAGAATTTTCTTGGCCCCCCTTTATTTGCGTCGCGAACTTCAGCCAGCCATTCATCAAAGGACTGCTTTATATTAGCCTGGACTAGGACCTGAACTTGCTGTTTCTTTTGTCGATATGATTCCCATTTTTCGCCTATTTCCTCTTCAGATAACTGCTCCATCTTTGCTTCTCTCTGTTCCCTTGAAGACGCCCGTCATTGTTCAAAGGCCTCCTTAATTTCCATATTCCATAAGCTTCGTGGCTTCCTCTTTCCTCTAGGGCGGTTTACTCTTTTTACTTGTTTAATTTTTTTAGTGATGAGCAGTTCTAACTGCTTATAATCCCACTTTGCCATGGGGCGTTTCTCGATTACTTCTTCTATTTCGGCTGATATTAGCGCTATTTGTTCATCGTTTAATTTTACGTTGTCTTTTTGACTTCGCTGCATTTCTCTTTTGACTAGGGCTCCCAACTGTAGACTAATACGTTTATGATCACTTCCTAGGCTGTACTTCCCCTCTTCGTCTGTTTCTATAATTGCGAGCTTGGAATAGATACCTTGCGACATTAGACAGTAGTCAATTGTTGTCTGCCTGTTACGGGATTCCCACGTGATTTGTCCCTCACATTTAGTTTCTCTATTGCAATAACTAGGCTGTGCCGCGCACAGAAGTCTAGCATTAACTTCCCGTGCGGCGGCGCCGCGTGCGGCGCCCCATGAATCCACAACACGCAATGTACACGTTGGTCCAGAAAATGGAGCGCGTCCAGTCAATGCACATATGTCTTATAAACGTATCTTCGAATTGTGTACGGAGGTGTTCACTTCACTTCATTTTATTACCTTAAAGGCGCCAACTTGGGGGTATACATAAGGGGTGGGAGAAGAAATATTGATTGAATATGATTGCCTCGATGATATTTATGAAGGGCATATTTAAATTGTTAACAAAGGTTGATTGGCAGCTGCTGGCATAGACGTCGTGGGGAAGGCCTCAACAAATTAAATACTAGCGCGTACATTACAGACATTCCAATTAGGCGAGCAGCGAAATTCTTCGGAACGCACTCAATGTGGCAGAATGCAAGCCTCGTCAGGTGCCCGATACACCACAGCTTTCGCTCTGTTACCAGGTCCAACAGCGGTTACACACCAGCTATTTTCTTTCCCGACTAGGCACGTCCTGAAAAATTCAGGGGGCACTTTGTCTTTCTATAGTGCTGCAAGGAGAAAGCGTTTCCTGGCGCTGTGTTTTTGTTTCATATTTTTTTTTATTTTATTCTTATTTCGGTTTCTTTTCCAATTTTATTTTTTTCCCATTTTGTTACTTATTTTTATTTTTTTTTATTTTATTTATGAAACCCAAGCATTCACTGCATGCGCATTAATTCATGTTCAAACCCGTAGTCTTCGTGGATGAGTGGTAGCGTCACCATTTCATATGCCAAGGGCCCC
The DNA here is from genome assembly GCF_055824585.1 of Amblyomma mixtum. NCBI lineage: Eukaryota > Metazoa > Arthropoda > Arachnida > Ixodida > Ixodidae > Amblyomma > Amblyomma mixtum. The sequence goes on from NC_143021.1 coordinate 130,047,448, forward strand.
GGTTCGATTCCCAGCCTCGACAGAGTTTTTGTTTTAAGTAGTGACGCCGCAACGCGGACACATTTGCTAACATTCCTTGGTCACGACAGTATGAGGCATTAAAGGCTTTCGCCTAAATGAAGTAAGTGATAACGGAAATAAGCATACATCAGATATTTTGGCCATGATTTTAGCGGCGAATAAAATAAAGGACTTGCGGACAACATAATGCCATCTTCCCAGAAACGGGCTTGCAAATTGGACAGTTCGCCCAATAAGCATGGCCTTAAGAATGTTTAGCGAGTCATTCGGCACCCACTACCAGTAAAAGTGGACCTAAGCTATCCACGAACGCCTGTGGATGACAAAAATCAGTCTACAAGTTATTTGCAGGTTACATCATTCCTTGGCTAGATACGCGTCAGCTGCCCCTGCTCGTATGACTATCACAACAGTTAGGTTGAGGTGGTAGTGAGGTTGAAGAAACTTCTGCTTCCGGTGGTAAAAAGTGGAATGAAAAAGTGGGATTATAATCAGTTAGAACTAACCATCAGTTCAAAAATTAATCAAGTAACAGGAGTAAAGCACTGGAGAGGGAAGAGGAAGCCACGAAGCTGGCGAGAATATGGAAATTAAGGTGGCCATCGAACAACGACGTGTGGCTTCAAGGGAACACAGAGGAGCAAAGAAGGTGCAGTTATCTTGTAATGCCATGAAAGGTCATGCGCAAAAAAGACTACACGAAGCCAGAAGACACGACAGAAAGAGCGCAAACTTACAACTAGTTTATTAAGACGTTGACAACTTTAAATATAGCCGCCGCGGTGGCTCCGTGGCTATGGTGCTCGGCTGCTGACCCAAAAGACGCGGGTTCGATCCCGGCCGCGGTGGCTAGAATTTCTTTGGAGGAGAAATTCTAGAGACCCGTGTACTGTGCGATGTCAGTGTACGTTAAAGAACCCCAGGTGGTCGAAATTTCCGGAGCCCTCCACTACGGCGTCTCTCATAGCCTTAGTCGCTTTGGGACGTTAAACCCCACAAAACCAAACCAAACCAACTTTAAATATAAGAAAAGCAGGTGCACGCGCTGCGGATACACCCAGAGCATGCCTGGCGAACGTGATAACACCATCATACCCTGCAAGACAGATCTTAACAAAGCTGACTGGCTTCCATGCAATGTAAGAAACGTATCGCTAACGCAATTGTGTGCATTCTTTATTAAGAAAGATTCCATTATTTCTTGCGCCATGGCGTTGCTGCCCTGGCCAAGAATCTTGATCTCATTCTGTCGCGACCAGAATGATCATTTTCGGCAATGTTCGGTCAAATTCATAGAACATTCCTTATACCTTAACGTGCACTCGTACTCCCCTGCACGATCACGCAGCGTCATGATTTATTTTTTTTTTATTCAAATACCCTAAAGGCTCTTTACAGGCATTACATAGAGGGTTAAAAAAACAATAAAGCAATCGTATTACATAACACAGTGAAAAATATCACAAAGCGTAAACAAACATGAGCTCAGATAAATAGGGAAGACAACAGGATAAATGAAGTATTTTAAAACACGCACACGTGGACCAAATTGTTCAAGACAATCTAAAAAAGAATACACTTCTGATAATATTTCATTAGGGCCAGCAAAGAGTAAGCTCTTCAGTTTGTTAAGAAATGCGTCGTAATTGTTTTCGAGAACAATTTCTGCAGGTAGTTTATTCCAGTGATAGATGGCAAGGAACAATGGCGAATGACGCATAAGTTCAGTGTGAGCAATCTGGGGTTGCACTTTGAAGCAGTGGTCTAATCGGGGGAAAATGCGATGTGCTGGTTTGAGATGAGAATCTGTGAATGGCGAGGGATTGTGATAGATCTTGTAAAAGTGACTTAGCAGGGTGACAAGTCTTCGCTTTCCAAGAGAGCTTAAATTTAGAGATGATTTAATATCTGTGATGCTGGAGTAGCGCGCGTATTTCCTTGTGATAAACCTAGCAGCCTTATTTTGAAGTGATTCCAGTTTATCAGCAAGATAAGCTTGATGTGGGTTCCAGATGAAAGCCGCATATTCTAGTTGTGATCTGACTAAAGTTGTGTATGCTAAAAGTTTGGTCACCTGATTTGCAAAGTACAAGCTACGCCTAATGAAACCCAGGGTTTTGTATGCTTTAGTGGTTATATATTCAATGTGTTTGTGCCATGTTAAATCAGAAGAAATGTAGACACCTAGGCATTTGATTGGAGGAACTTTTTCAATGGCCATGTTACCGATAGAATAAAAGATGGCTTCAGTGACTCTAGCCGTCGTAAATGTTACAAGTTTCGTTTTCGAAACGTTTATTTCCATATGCCATTGTTCGCACCACTTAGCTATTTCATCAAGATCTGATTGCAAAGCATTAGTGTCATGAGGGTCAGTAATCTTTCTGTAAATGACACAGTCGTCCGCAAATAGCCTAATTGTAGAAGTGAGGTTGCTGCTTATGTCGTTGATGTAAATAAGGAAGATGATCGGCCCGAGCACCGAACCTTGGGGCACACCAGACTTTACATGGGTTAGTGCGGAGCAAAATTCATTGGCAGACACGAGCTGCTGTCTGTTAGATAAAAAGTTAACAACCCAGTTCAAGACATTGCTGTTTATGTTAAGATTTGTAAGTTTAAATATAAGACGATTATGAGCAACTTTGTCGAACGCTTTTGCAAAATCAATGAATACGGCATCAATCCTCATTAAATGATGTACAGCGTCGTGCAGGTCAGCCACGAGATCAAATAACTGTGACTCGCAGGAACGGCCACGCAAGAATCCAAGTTGGTTGACAAAAAAAAGTCCTGCTGACTCAGGTAGCTCATTATTGCTGATGATATGATGTGTTCCAGAACTTTGCATGGTATGCTTGTTAATGAGATGGGCCTGTAATTTGAAAGGCTAGAAGAATCTCCAGATTTAAATATAGGTATAATGCGTGCGATTTTCCAAGCATCGGGCACAATTCCTGTATCAATGGACTGCTGAAAAATTGGGACGAGTATGGAAGCTGTCACTGATTTCGTTAAATTGAGCAGTTTTGGGCATATGTCATCGGGTCCGGGCTGAATTACTCGGCAAACGATCAATAGCTTGCTCAATGCCTTCCTGCGTAATTAGGATGTCATTCATGACCGCGTTTATACTCACAGCATTAAAACATGCGGGAAGTGGTGTTTCGTTAGTAAACACCGAGCTAAAAAATAGGTTGAATTCGGTGGCAACCTCAGACGGCTGAATAAAATCACCGTCTTTTACTATTGTTATCAGACTAGATGAAGGAGGCTTAGGATTGACTACTTTCCAAAACTTTTCAGCATTGGTTTTAAGCAAAGTTGATATGTCATGATTAAAAAATTTATCTTTGGCTCTCTTAATTTCTGCTTGGCATATTCTCGACTGCGCACGGTATTTATTCCAGTAATCCTCAGATGTCGAACGTTTTGCCTTAGTGTAAAGGCGCTTTTTTTTCCTGATGCATCGTTTGACGTTGGAAGTGAACCATAGGCTCTGTGATGACGTTGTGAGCGTGATTTTTGGAATGTGTCTTTCTTTTAATTTTTTCAGTTTAGCGCTTAGAATATTCCAGTTGTCATTTGGACAGCGGCTTGATATTGATTCCAGGAACTGCTCACTGAACAATGACAGTTCACTAACCAATCCCTCAACATTCGCCCGTGCGTAATTGTAAATAGTTTTCCTAGGAATTTCCGGCTTCTTTTTTTTCTAATGTGTATTCGCAGTGAAGAGCATTGTGATCACTGACACATTCCAAAACATTCACAGTCATTTGTTCAGGTTGCGTTGTCAATACAAGATCTAGGACCGAGTCGCCACGTGTCGGAGCAGAGACAATCTGTGACACACTGAGCTGGGAAATCAAAGAAAGGAATTCTTTACATTCACTTTTCCTTGCAGTGCCTTCGGATGTGTACGTCCGCCAATTTATAGCTGGGTAGTTGAAATCGCCGGCAAGGATTGTTTCTGAGGTCGGATATTTGTCGTGTATAAAACTCAATGATTCATTGAGGTCCCTAAGGCACTAAGCAGGTGAATCCGGCGGACGGTAGCAAACACCGATGATGCAAGTAACAAAATAACGCAGTCGCAATGCAATCCACAAGATTTCAATACATGATGGGCTGTTTAGCAAGGTGGCTTGGAAAGTAGTTTTCACGGCAATTAAAATTCCACCACCACGTGAGGTACACCTGTCTTTCCTAAACACAGAGAAGTTACGAGACAAGCAAAGTTCGCTATTGTCGATATCAGGGTGCAACCACGTTTCGGTTCCCAGCACTATATCAGCTTCACAGCATTCAATGAGTGCGTTGAGGGTGTCTTGCTTGCTAAGCAAACTCCGAAAGTTACACACTATTAATGAAAGGTTTTTATCTGCATCATGTTTCTTGCGTCAGTCTGAACTAGCAACAGCCTCGTGTCCTGGAAGAAGAATAACTTGCTCAGTTGCAGCATCGAAGGCATATATTTTTTTATTGAAAACAAGTTTATCGAATAGCAGTTTGTACTTTTCGTCGTCGGACTGCCGCTCACTGCGTGCAAAATCTCTGAGTTTTTTCCTAATCAGTTGAATTCGATGTGAGAAGTCTTCCTCGATCCAGACACGAGGCGAGTCCAAGTCCTTTAATTTAAAGGCATTTTTCAAAACAATGCTCTTATCCTTAAAGTTCAGAAACTTCACCACAATAGGGCGCACATAATCTGTTTTTTTTTCCGGCCCACTCGGTGAGCGCGTTCGATTTCACCTGTTTGGACATCAAGGTTTTTTGCCACAAATTCGCTGACCAATTTCTCTGTGTCTTTCCATTTCTCTGCTTCCTGTTCAGGGATGCCCTTAAAGATTAGATTGTTTCGCCGCATTCGGTTGTTCAAGTCTTCAACGACTAGGCTTGCATGTTCAGCCTGTTTCTTTTCAATAGTTTTCAGTTGAGCGTGCGATTCTTTAAGAGTGGTATTCACACTGGTGACGTCGTCGTGCAAGTTATCCACGACATCAAAAGGCGCCTTTTGATCTCTGTTACGATCGTCTGAATATCCTTGATCTTACTAGACATGTCCTTGTGGAATTTTTTCATTCGACAGTGCTAGCTCTTTAACGAGAGTAATGATTTGGTCAGACTTGTCCGGGCCTGGGTTTGTCTCGACGTCACCAGCGCAAATAAGTAAGTGCGCGACACAGAACAAGACCACAAGTAGTCGCCCTGCCCGACGCCAGCATCCAGTAAATGCACTTGGTTGCATCCATAAGGGCGAATGATGCTCGTTAGATTTACAATGCACAACAAAACGACCGATTCTGGCACGGTACGTGCACAAGTCAATTCGCATACTGGAACAAAAACACTACTTGAAAACACTATTTGGGATTTGCAGCCAATGGACAGTACCAACAATGAAACCAAATGTCAGATTTATACACTCACCTACAAAACACAGAGCGGTCCGTGAACACACAGTACTCGGCTGCAAATCCCACACGGTGATGGCTGCGGTGGCTATTTGTAGGTGACTCAGAGGGCGCTTCCGTCGATGACGTGCAGCTTTCGCAGTAGTCGCGCCAGTCAGGTGTTTGATCAAGGCACGAGGTCTCTGAATCCGCTGACTCGCTATTTCCTTATCTGCAGCAAGCTGATCAGCGCGTCAGGCAGTCGCTCGCCAACGATGATCTCTTGACGTGGGTGCCTAGAAAAGCGAAGAGCAGAAGATGAGCATCTGCCACCAGTGGCCGAAAATCCCGAGGAGGTTCTCTATGTCTGGTCAATATAGGCCTTCCCACATGTTAGGGGAACCTTATACAGAGCGCCTTTCGCGCATTTAACAAAGGGCATGCCATGTATGCAAAACGCCAAACTGCCCTGCAGCAGTGTCATCACCGAAGTGTGGTTCGCCGTGGCTATTTCTAGGCTGCAGTGCAGACAGGGTCGCAACTAGCGATGTGTAGTACCACGGCAGTGATAGCAATAATTATTGATCGTAAATTATAAAATAACCCACTCGTCAAACTCCCTCAGCACATTCTTCCCGTCTGCTCGTCCGCCGCGCAGCTTTGGAGAGGCCATTACACTTAGGCACATGCCACACTTGCAATACAACGATAGCAACGCTGAGCAGCCATGCCGAATGACCGCTGACTCTGAAAGGTGGGAAATAATCGGCTTAAATTACACTACATACTTCATTCCAAAAAAGAAACGAGCGCAAATCAGATAATTAACAGACACAAATTTCCAGTCCCTTTCTTCCACCGCCTGTTCACGCTTGTCTCTGCGGTTTTATATCTAATTTTAAACCATCCTGACAAAGGAGGGCTGCAAAAAGAAATATTTAGGATAATGCTGTCAATGAGGGCGTCAAAATGAAATCGATGATGAATCTTGCTTTACAATACTGTACTCCACCTTGCATGCGGCCCCCTGGCGATTTGAACAAGGACTTTTCCCGCTTCCAATTGTCGATCAACTCCCTCCGTCGTAACGCCTTTAGGCGCTCAGGTTATCTCAGTCGGTACAGCGATTGCCCTAGGTTTTGTCGCTCGAAGAGGGCGACGTTGCCTTCGATTATGGTGATTCTGGAGCATTTGTATTACTTTCCTTTCAAGCCGCCAGGCTCCATTTGTGTAGATACCAATCACAATTATTGCCTCCCCGCAAATCGGCTCCACCACAAATGATTTCCACTAGATTTCTATTTACTGCACCATCCATGCGTATTGCGTCTTTGAATAATGTATAGAATTTACGGACCATATCACACAACCCATACGCCCGAACAAACAGTAGCTACGTTGTCAGGACGCTCACTCAAGCAGTGAATTCAAACGGCAGACGTATATGGTTCTTGCTGGTATCCACCACTGCTTTCCAGAGATGTAATTAAAAGATTTCCAAATAGAAAAGATTCCATTTCTCAAAGCGCGGCCAACTAGGTGTAGGGGCTACTGCCCGCTCGGGCAACAACCTGCTGACAGCTGTGTGCGGCGGTCACAAGAAGGTGCCTTCCCCTCTGCAGTATCAGAAGCAGTCTAAACTCAACCCTGGAGGATACGGTTGATGGCAGGACCCACTAATAAAGTGCAGAGGATATTGGGTGGTTAGTATCGTGTTATTATTACTTCCCTTCTAGAATTGCAGAGCTTGTTTTCAAGGGTGGGGTAGGCACTCTGAATCTGTGGATACTTAACTTGTTTTATTCCACGCCTTGCCGTCCCTATTTGCGCAGCAGCCAAGTGATGGCAGCTGGATGTCAGTCGAGCGCACACGGAGGTGTGTGTTCTTGTTACACCTGTCTTCACGTCCGATCCGGCTCCCTGTTTGTTCGTTGGGGCTTCGTGCCATCCTGGCGTTATCAAAACCCGCATTATCGTCATAGTTCACTACTGTATTAGAAATGCATTTCTCTTTGTAGCCACTGGTGGGCATGGAGTTGATGTCAATTCCTCTTCAGTTTGCTCTGAGCTTCGCACTTTTCTCAAAGATTTTCTACAGGCTCTTGTCATCACAGTTTGTTTAGTCGAAATCCGTTTTACTCAAAAGCTTTTGCCGCCTCGCTTCGCCTCGGCAGCACACCGCGGGTGTAATCTGATTGAAGGCCCAAAGAGCCCTCAAAATTCTCATCCTGTGCCGCGGCGATGTGATTACAGCCCCATATAACACAAAATGCCCCATGCTGCACCTGCTGGCCCACGAATCATCTCTCCGGCTGCAGCCAAAGCTTCATCTCAACTTCGTCGCATGCAAACCGCCTTATGGGTTCGCCGCCGTATCCCGAAAACGCACTCATCTCACCAACGTCCCAAAGCCGAATGACACTCCCTCTCTCAGAGTTTGGCAGTTATCCCAGCTTCTTGCACGGACGCTATCGTGAGGCCAGTGCCCGGTTGTTGTGCAGGCGTTATATGCCAGGAGTTAGTCATAATTGTTCATATCCACTCTGCATAGTTAGACTAGGAAATAGTGATTACAATATTGCCCTTAAAAACGCCGTAAGAAGGAACCTTGTACCAAGCATTGAATAAATGTGTTTCAAAGGAAGGGGCATGCGCACAGGGGGAGGTAAGGGGGCAGTGGCCTTGCCATGTTCTTCCCTGCTTCCTGCTCTGCACAAGCAGGAAGGTGCTACAGTGGATTTATCCCTTCGTCCTTATCCCTCACCAACGTCCCTCACCAACGTTTGCTGGTTATGATGAGTCTTGACTGTGTAATGACAATATCACTGCAATATGTTTTAACCTTTATTACGACAAAGTCGAACTGAAGAGGTGGAACGAGATAAGGCAAAGTACTGTGGGGCCCTCTTCTGTCTTTTTACTTTTTCTTGCAAATTAAGGCTTGAATTTTATGTTGTGAACCGGTATACTAGCGTTGCATTTCCTGCTGTTTAAGTTTGTGGACATGGATCCACTCTCCAGGCTATAAACTGTGGCGTGCCTCAGGGCAGCCTTTTAGGTCCTTTTCTCTTTAACGTATATATAAATGACCTCGTAAACATTGACAGTGACGTTAAATTCATTCTGTACGCAGATGACACCAGTATTTTCTTAACGGGCTCCTCAACAGATCATTTATTAAATCGCGGTAATGCTGTTCTTAAAACTTTGCATGCGTGGTCCGTTCAAAATGGGTTGTCTATTAATACCAATAAATCTAAAGCTGTTTTCTTCAGTTTAAAAGCGTACGTTGTTGGGCTAGTCGGTCAGTCATTGTGAATACAAGGGGGGTACTGCGCACAAAAAGACAAGGACAAGAAGATAACACAACAAGCGCAGACTCGCGACTAACTTTATTTGAAAACACGACACTCCTTTTATAGTTTCAAAACTGTCACATCACACACATGATGAAACCAAAAACCTGTCTTCATTGTGATACAGTTTGATAGAAGGGTCACTTACGCAATCTTTATCCTTCTGTTTGATGCAAAACGCCTCCGCCAACTCACGCGCCACCTGGTCACGGCTCCTCCTCAAAACTTTTGTACCTGTCAGCAAAGGCAGGCAAGGGTTATTGCGCGTAGCATCCGGGCATGCGCCACAATGCAGGGGTAAATTCGACCCTGTCCCTGATTTCATGGAAAGCTGGTGTTCTCTTAAGCGCTCATTCAGACATCGGCCTGTCTGACCTATGTATACCCTGCCACAGGTGAGGGGAATCTGGTAAACGACACCCGTCTGGCACCTGACAAAACGAGTGGCATGACGCTTCTCGCAGTCCGCTCTCCTCTTCCCTCCGGACATGACCTGAGGGCACAATGAGGCCAACTTGCATGGGGCGGTAAAAACTACCGGCACGCCGTACCGTTTCGCCACGTTCTTCAAGTTGTGGGAAATTCTGTGAATATACGGTAGAACCGCTGGCCTCATTTCCTTAGAACGGCCACTATCCCGGCACGTCCTATTTTTCAGTTTGCGCAGAAGCTTCTCTGCCACTGCAACAATGATTGAAGCAGGAAAACCAGCCTTCGTCATCCTAATTACCTGATTATTGAGGCTCTCGTGCACCAGGTGAGCGCAAGACTTAGACAAGGCGCCCTGCAGGCAATAGGTTCCGATAGCCCGTTTAACATTCTTGGAATGTGCTGACCTGAACGGCAGCAGGTCTTTCCGTGCACGTGGTAAGTACATCCAGCAAACGTGATCTGGTGTTAAAGTCAGGTTAATATCTAAAAACTGTAGCTTGTCATGTTCCGGTAACTCGTGAGTAAAGGTTAGACCCTTCCCATGTCGTCTGAAAATCGATAAAAATTCTTCCACAATCACAGTGTGCGTCGCGCCAGGTCGATCTTTAAGAAACACTAAATAGTCATCAACGTACCTAAATATTTTCAGAGTAGTCTCATCGTCAAAATAGCGCACCAGATCACGGTCAATGCTGGACAAGAAGATGTCAGCTAGTACAGGTGCCACACAGGAACCAATGCAAATTCCTTTGCGCTGAACAAGGACCTGATCGTTAAAAGATACAAAGGTAGAACCAAGATAAAACTCAAGTAAAGACATAAAATTGTTCAGCGTTATACCGCAGGCATTCTGAAAAGCTATTACACCCCTATCTTCAATACAAGACCTGACGGCGCAAAACAGGGCATCGTGGGGTATTGAAAAGAACAGGTTTTCAACGTCAATTGAAAAGGCGTAGCCTACAGGCGGAGCATCCTGTAGGTAGGCGACAATATCATCCGAGTTCCTAGTTAAGAATGGGTCTTCCACTAGTGTCTGAAATTGGTGGTAGTGGAAGACCCATTCTTAACTAGGAACTCGGATGATATTGTCGCCTACCTACAGGATGCTCCGCCTGTAGGCTACGCCTTTTCAATTGACGTTGAAAACCTGTTCTTTTCAATACCCCACGATGCCCTGTTTTGCGCCGTCAGGTCTTGTATTGAAGATAGGGGTGTAATAGCTTTTCAGAATGCCTGCGGTATAACGCTGAACAATTTTATGTCTTTACTTGAGTTTTATCTTGGTTCTACCTTTGTATCTTTTAACGATCAGGTCCTTGTTCAGCGCAAAGGAATTTGCATTGGTTCCTGTGTGGCACCTGTACTAGCTGACATCTTCTTGTCCAGCATTGACCGTGATCTGGTGCGCTATTTTGACGATGAGACTACTCTGAAAATATTTAGGTACGTTGATGACTATTTAGTGTTTCTTAAAGATCGACCTGGCGCGACGCACACTGTGATTGTGGAAGAATTTTTATCGATTTTCAGACGACATGGGAAGGGTCTAACCTTTACTCACGAGTTACCGGAACATGACAAGCTACAGTTTTTAGATATTAACCTGACTTTAACACCAGATCACGTTTGCTGGATGTACTTACCACGTGCACGGAAAGACCTGCTGCCGTTCAGGTCAGCACATTCCAAGAATGTTAAACGGGCTATCGGAACCTATTGCCTGCAGGGCGCCTTGTCTAAGTCTTGCGCTCACCTGGTGCACGAGAGCCTCAATAATCAGGTAATTAGGATGACGAAGGCTGGTTTTCCTGCTTCAATCATTGTTGCAGTGGCAGAGAAGCTTCTGCGCAAACTGAAAAATAGGACGTGCCGGGATAGTGGCCGTTCTAAGGAAATGAGGCCAGCGGTTCTACCGTATATTCACAGAATTTCCCACAACTTGAAGAACGTGGCGAAACGGTACGGCGTGCCGGTAGTTTTTACCGCCCCATGCAAGTTGGCCTCATTGTGCCCTCAGGTCATGTCCGGAGGGAAGAGGAGAGCGGACTGCGAGAAGCGTCATGCCACTCGTTTTGTCAGGTGCCAGACGGGTGTCGTTTACCAGATTCCCCTCACCTGTGGCAGGGTATACATAGGTCAGACAGGCCGATGTCTGAATGAGCGCTTAAGAGAACACCAGCTTTCCATGAAATCAGGGACAGGGTCGAATTTACCCCTGCATTGTGGCGCATGCCCGGATGCTACGCGCAATAACCCTTGCCTGCCTTTGCTGACAGGTACAAAAGTTTTGAGGAGGAGCCGTGACCAGGTGGCGCGTGAGTTGGCGGAGGCGTTTTGCATCAAACAGAAGGATAAAGATTGCGTAAGTGACCCTTCTATCAAACTGTATCACAATGAAGACAGGTTTTTGGTTTCATCATGTGTGTGATGTGACAGTTTTGAAACTATAAAAGGAGTGTCGTGTTTTCAAATAAAGTTAGTCGCGAGTCTGCGCTTGTTGTGTTATCTTCTTGTCCTTGTCTTTTTGTGCGCAGTACCCCCCTTGTATTCACACTGTTTTCTTCAGACCTAAAAACGTCAAAATTAACTTAAACGATGATCTTCAACTTGGTAACCATAAAATAGAAATAGTGGACACCTTCAGACCACTCGGGGTAATTTTTGACGCCTGTATGAGCTGGACCGCACACGCAACACATCTTCGTAAGAAATTAGCTCCTTCCGTTGGTTTTCTTGCTCGGTACCCCACTGAATTTCCTCCCTGTATAAAACGAATGATTTATCATGCCCTATTCCAATCACACATAAACTATTGCGACATAGTTTGGGCTACCACATCCAAAACAAATCTACAGAAAATTCTAATTCTCCAAAAGAAAGCTATCAGGATTATCGAAGGTGCCAGTTTTACTGCCCATACGGCTGAATTGTTTATTAAGTATGAAGTAATTCGTGTAAATATTTTTCTTGAGTACCGCCTATTATACTATCTCAAATTTTCTTCACCATCAATATGTAATTTTTTGCTTAATATCGCAATGTTAAAGCCCATAGAAAAGTATGTTTAAACCCAATCAACTGCAAAATGGACACTTCCACGCACTAGAACTAATTATGGTAAACAAGCACTTAATTTTCTTATACCCAATGTTCTAAACAGCTACGAATCTAACCAGCTTAGCATGTATAACCTCCGACCACATGATTTAAAAGTGTACTTTGTAAATAATATTCCATAACTTCTTATCATATATTGTAGTTTGTGTATGTATCGGTGTCCTTTTCCCATTTGTCATCAACCCACAGTGTGTGTAACTTTCAAATGCATCTTGTTCAGTTTTAATTGTTTTTTCTAGTTTCAAACTACATCCCTGTGTAGCAATCCATTTAATTGTAAATATTAATTATTTCTATAGTGTGCTCGTATGCGACCTGCCACCGTTGTATGAATGTGTTTATCTTATTTATTATGTTGTAATGGCTCTTAGATGAGCCACAGGCATTTTCAGGCTATTTTTTTCAGCTTTTGGCCTGTGGCTCACTAAAGAATGTGCCCATTTTTGAAATAAAGTTTGGATTCAATTCAATTCAATTCAAATCAAGGGCTCGATACATGCTGCGGCGGTCGTATTTCAGTGGAGGCTAAATACAAAATCAGCAGTGTATTATTAAATGTTACCGTATGTTGGAAAGCTCAGGCGTTCTAAAGTAATCTACAGCCCTCCTCTATCCTTCCTGTAGCCTAGGTGTGGTTTCAGGAAGTTAAACACCACAAGATGCAGTTTTTAGAAGTAACGTGTTCAATATGTGTTACAGGAAAACTGCTTTAATCTTATCGGGTTTGCAGAAATCCTTCTTGGTTTTTTTCTTAGTATTGCGAAGATTTTTTTTCGCTGGTCATTCAATCAAAGTACACTGTCACAAAAGTCACAGGTATTACACATTCAGAATGGTCTGGGATTTTTATCATGTGTGCTATTTCTGGTTCATGGTGTAGGAAGATACTTTTGCATCTTATCTGATGATTTCTGTGTATTTCACTACCAGTATCTCTCGCGTTACAAGAGTGGCTGTGCAATAAATAATACCCGAAAGAAGCAAAGAATATGCTGACCTCAAAAAACATTCGTTCATTTAGTTACATCAATTACAGCATCGGTTATCTTGTCTCTTCAGCTCATCAACTGCTGCAATGATCACTGAGGCTGCTTTGCGTACAATTTTTTCACTTGATCTCTTTCCAAACTAAAATCGGAATTGCAGTTACAAAAGTTGTATCCGTAAAGGTACAAGTGAAAATGGATACAAATGACAGGCACTACAATTTAATTTAGGACAAAGAAAAACAATTCAGTTAGAGTCCATAATTGAAGTCTTCAAAGAGAGAATTGACGTAAGTACTAAGCAAACCGTACTTCACAGAACAGAAAAAGCTGGTAATAAGAAACCTTGTGGGAATAGCCAGCAATTATGGCAGAAATAGCCAGCAATAGCCAGTCCGGCGTTCTCAACCGATCAGTGAAACTTCATCTCATGAGAGAAATGTAACTATATTGCCTCATTTTAAAAAATGTTAGAAGTGACGAAGTCAGACTGTCCTACTGACGAATACTGCGCACGAGAAAAAAAACGACTGCCGATTTAACACGTGCAAGCAAAGAAATATATTGCGGAAGCGCTACGCGCACCTCCGTTTGAAAACCACAGGACGAGGAAGCCAGTTATGCGCGTCTTCAACTTTTCATCTTCAGCGCCAGTGTACGGGGCGATAAAGACTAGCACAATGACGTCACCGGAGCGAGTAAAATCTCGCCGTGCGGCTGGCACCACGCTGGGCTTCGGGAACACGCCTAGTACTTTTGTTATCGGCATGTTCCTATTCGCAGCGCCGAGCGTTGGCATGCGCCGCACGTCACAGTGCTGATCTTTTTTTCGTCGTGACTATGGTCCAGTGCTGCGTTTCTGCAGCAGTGTTGTAAACGCCAACGCATATTGCTTTTGTGCCGTATTTCTGTCACAGCGCTTCACGCCAACGCATGCAGCGCACATCTGTCTGCCGCTACCACCGCATAACTCAAATCGTGATAATTAGTCTGAGAGTAGTATTAGTTAATGAAGAAGTGTATATGCAATGCACAGCGCGAGAGAGTGTTGCAGCTTAATCTCAGGCGAGTTCGGTGTCGACGATAACGTGGTGCCCTCGCACTGTGGCCAGGGAAGCTTATCTGTGCGCGCAACCGCGGGTCTAAACCAGGTCGTGAATATTTGTTTGAATTCTTTTAGTGCGGAATCAATATTCCGACTGGTTAATCCCGGGTATGACCTCGCGATGTTTTGGGTTCGTGCCAATCGAAAGAAAGAGTAAAAATAAATCGAGCATCCGTTAATGAGATTCGAACCCGCGATGGCATGATCAGATCTGCTTCGCTGGCCACCGCTTCAGAGCGTTAGGCTACCGCAGCAGCCACGCCAATCGTTAAACAACAAGAGACTCTCGCGCGGTGTATTGCACATGTTATTATTCGTCAGCAAACAATACCACCAAACTAATAAGCCCGCTTTGAGCTACGGGGTGGTAGTGACCGTGAGGTATGTGCTGCATGCGTCGCAATGGACAACGTTGCGCCAGAAACATGTCATTATTAATTAAAACACTAGCGCATAACACTAGGACAGATATAGACGGAGACAGGACGAGCGCTAAAGATCAACTGAGCATTTACTGCAACAAATAGGCACATAAAAGCACTTCGGTGGCGCACGCGCACACTGAGTCAGAAGGAGCACAAACTGATCAAAATGTGGCAAACTGCTCCTGAGATACATTTCTTCCGTCTTGAACAGGGCAAGTGATGTGGGCAAAGATGAGGTGGGCAAGTGGGCAAGGAAGAAATGTATCTCAGAGCAGTTTACCCCATTTACTAGTTTGCGCTCCTTCTGGTTTAGTGTGCGCATGTGCCACCGAAGTTCTTTTATGTACCCGTTTGTCGCAGTAAATCTTCAGTTGATTTTTAGAGCTCGTCCTGTCTCCTTCTATGTCTGTGTCCTTGTTTTATGCGCTAGTCTTATAATTAATGATGACAAACCAACTAGCCCAGCTTTCCGCCTTGATTCTATTGAGAGACATGCCACAAGAGCAAAACGGGTTGGCGTTTACAACACTGCTGGAGAAACGCTGCACTCGAGCATAGGCCGCCGTCGTAAATTATATACGCCAGGTGGAATTGACGATAAAAATGTCGAAATTCGTATACCGTCTCTCTGAGTCAGTGGACCACTCAATTTAGCTTTCAAGTACGTGGCGGTAGTGTACACCTGCAAAAACTGTGCTTCCGCTGAATTTTTCTTGCCTGGCGATGCTATACCGCCCGCCATTTAGTATATATATGCTTATTTGACTTAGCACAAATCTAGAATCATCGCGAACCCACACACACAGAGAAAAACAGAGAGAGAGAGAGAGAGAAAAAAACTGAAGGAATTCGGAGCACGCCCGTCAGTCCCTGCACGACGGAGCTGCACTCAAGTGTTTGTGTTCCTAAGGTTCTTAACACTGGCAGCCTGGCCGGTGGCGATGGTCTGCATAGACGGGTCCTCCGAGCTCAGTAGGGTCCCTCAGTCATCCCATGTCCTACATCGAAAGAACCTCCTCGAGGTTTACACTGTTGAATAATGCTTTCGCAGTACATAATAGCTCCACCAAAAAATTCCGTCTTCCACCATTATGTGCGCATTTGGTATGGCTCGTAAGTTTGTTTTCATAAACTATTGTTTCCGGTCCTATGATTCCGCCAATATAAATTTGAACATACGATTATGAATAAGCTGGCATAACCGAATTTTAATTCGAAGGCGTTTTTAATGCACAAAATGCACTACTCATGCACTACTTTCAAAAACAATGCACTACTTTCAAAAACAAACTTTCAAATCTGGTCGAAACCTATGTTCCGCTGATATGCATTCGCGGCGACTCCAACAAGCCCTGGTACTCTAACTCCTTAAGGAGGCTTTCTCGAAAGAAAAAGCGTCTTTTTCGAGAAGCTAAAAGAACTGCACTGGCTTATAAATGGAAGAAATATTTCTCGTGCCTACAGGATTACACGCGTCTCCTAAGGTGTACAAAAAGAAAGTTTTTCCACAATGATCTGTATGGCATTCTACTAACAAACCCAAAGATATTCTGGCGGATGTTATCACCCAAATCAGGCAACACTCATTGCATTACCTTTTTATATCCAGATGGTTCACAGGTGCCTCCAGAGCTTCGATCTGACGTCATGAACTCTTATTTTACATCAGTCTCCACACATGAACCTGCCTGGAATACATCACACCAAGATTTTTAAAACTTTTCTGCGATGGCCCCTATCAACATCACTACTGCTGGCATTTTTTGCTCTGATAGACAGACTAAATTATCCAGTGCTGCCGGGCCTGACAACGTCACTGCCAAGATATTAAAAGCTACAAAAAATGTATCTTCTTATTTTCTAAAAATAATCTTCGATCAATCTCTTGCGAACAGTTCCATACCTAGTGACTGGAAAATTAACAAAGTCGTTCCTGTGTTCAAGGCTGGCAGCCGGAGCGACCCGTCGAATTATCGTCCTATTTAGTTAACTTGCATATCATGTAAATTTCTTGAGCATATTATATACTCGCATATTACATCCCACCTGAATTCTAACTCCTTCTTCTTCAAAAATCAGCATGACTTTCGTCACGGCTATTCATGTGAATCACAGTTATTTGAGTTTACCATGGACCTTCACTTAAACCTTGATTCTTTGTTCCAAACCGATGTCATCTATCTTGATTTTTCCGAACCATTCGACCGTGTCCCACATCAACTTCTTATGTTCAAACTTTCAGGTCTTCACCTTCACCCTCTTGTTTTTTAGACTGGATTCACAATTTTCTCACAGCTCGCTCTCAATTCACCTTAATAGGCGGACTTCCTTCAAATTCTACTTCCGTCTCCTCCGGAGTACCACAGGGGTCTATGTTGGGTCCTCTTCTCTTCTTACTATTTATTAACGACCTCCCGCACAACATCTCATCCACCATCCGTCTTTTCGCAGATGACTGCATTATCTACCGGCGTATAAATACTAAAGACGATCAAGCTGCTCCACAAATCGATCTGAAGCTCATCGAAAATTGGTGCTCTTTGTGGATGATGGAACTGAATGTTAGGAAGTGCAGTTTTATGCAAATTTCTCGGAAACGCTCCATTTTAACTTATCCTCACTCTTTATTTTCTGAGGACCTATTCCAAGTTGAATCTTATCGTTACCTTGGCATCACAATCAATAACAAATTAACTTGGTGTAAGATCGCGCCTCGTACACGACCTCGCTGGCTCTCCCCTTTGTACTTCCCGCGTGGCTCGCGCAGTGCAGCAACAAATGCGGAAGCAATTACCTGCATGGGGAGGACGCCACTTTGGAACGCAGCCGTGACGCCTCGGGCAGAGGGCGCACGTGCGGCGTGGCCTTGCCGTCCCGAAAGGGGTGGTCTCCCTCCCAACGCGACTGATCAAAGGACTGATCCGCTGACTGATAGCGTTGTAGCCATGCGGGGAGGTAAACAAAAGTCTTCCGGTTGGACGCAGCACGAGAGGGTGGCCGCCTTGAGGCAGTTACGCACGTGCATGCACTTAAGATGAAAAGTGCGTTCTTGGGGAAAGGCGAGGGTGTTTCGTGGAGAGCGTTTTACGAATGTTTTCTTGATTTGTTTATTTATTTATTCGAGCCCTGGTTTCGAGGCTATGCCCAACCCACAGGGCCGTGGCTACTGCGAAATTAAGTAGCGATTGGTTGATCAAAGACTGGGGCGGGTCAAGAGAAATGACCGCCCCAGCGCCTTTGTTTATGTACGTAATAAAAACGGAAGGAAAAGCCAGGTATGGCAGTCCTAAACAGGCTCCGTGCTTCGCACGTACGGAAAACTTCTAGGCTCTAACCGAGACCGCCGGTCGATGAGTAAGATTTTCCGAAGTCGCATCTCTGTGTGAGATAAGTCCCAACCAGGCTCCGTGCTTAGCACGTAAGGAAAACTTCTAGGCTCTAACCGAGACCGCCGGTCGATGAGTAAGATTTTCCCTAAGTTGTATCTCTGTGTGAGATAGTATCTCTGTATGAGATAAGTGCCTTCTAAGTTACAGTACTTGAACGTCTGTGTGACTTCACGTTTCTGCAACTGAGTTTGCCTTGTACATACTCTGTAAATATAATTTCCCTTTCGTACCTTCTGCTTCTGGACTCCTGTGCTTCAAAACACCACCGAACAACTCACGTTTGGAGGAGGCTGAACTCCCCCGAAGGAAAGCAAACGAACCTGAAGAAGGAAGAGAATTTACTGGCGCAGTCACGACAGAATTCGGCAATCGTCGACCGTGAGCCGACACCACCGTCAAGCCAGCAGCGTCAGGCAACGACCGTCCGGGAACCCGGGAAGGAGCCGATCTTCAGGTCCAGCCAAGGGAACAAGGTAGTCCAGAGCGCCGACCCTGAGGCGTCCTTCATCCTGCATCTCGGGACGAGGCAGCGGCAACAGAGAGGCAACGGATCCCACTAGCGACACCAGCACGGGTGAGCGGGATTCCTTGCGTACTTCTGAGGTGGTTATGGCTCATGTGTAAACGGGCGTATGGTGTTGACAAGGAGCATGATGGCGAGCTCAGATCGCAGACAGGAAAATGCGAGTGCATTAAAGGGGATGGCTACAGAGGGCTATGATCAGCCAGGCGAAACGTCAGAGGGCGATGATCAGTTAGGCGAAACGTCGCAGCAGGACGCAGCGACATCAGAGTCTATAGCAGAAGCGCTACAAAAGGTAGCTGCAACGACGAGTTCCGATGCTATGGCAATCCGCCGCATGGAACTGGATTTCGAGCTTGCGAAGCATAAGCTCGAAGTCGAATCTCGAGAGCGCATCGAATTGCAGAAGCTTGGGATAGCGATGACAGGTGGCCGGCAGACCCCCTTGATATCGGAATCAGGGGAACAACGGCGAACGGGCCTCGACCCAATCTCCCAATGCGCCAAAGTCCTAAAGGGACTCAAGCTGCCGGGCGACGCGGACGTACCGCTTTGGTTTGACGAGGTGGAAAGAGTTTTCACGACGTACGATGTGCCGGAAAACAGCCGCGTACACTTGATCATGCCGACGCTGACCGAGCGTGTGCGGTATTTGCTTCGCGGTCTTAAGGACGACGAGTGCAGCGACTACGAGTCAGTGAAGGCGGCCGTATTAAGCGAGCTAAAGCTGACCCCCGTTGAGTACTTGGATCGGTTCGAACGCGCCGCAAAACGTAAGGAGGAAACTTGGGCCCAATTCGCCTCTCGCGTGAAGACATACTTTCACTATTACCTTCGTTCGAGGGAGGCAGACACTAAGGAAGATGTGGTGGCTCTCGTCGTAGCCGATCGCATGAAAGCTAGCCTAAGCACCGAGGGTCTGGAGTATGTGCGCCTCCGCGAGGGGGAAAAGTGGGCGAAACCGGATGAGTTATCGCAGATGCTTCAGACTTTCGAGCAAGCGAAAGGAAAGGGGCGCGCGGTGCGACCAACGACCGTACACGCGGAGAAAGAAAGGTCCCCATGCCCACCTTCAAGCAGTGACATCAAACGGCAGGCACAGTGTTATGTGTGCCGCGCAGGGGGTCACCGCGCTAAAGACTGCCCCCGCGCTGCGCAGAACGCGCAGAGAAATGATAAGCGCGCCCGGGCTCAGAAAGTAGCCGTCGCCAGCGCGGACGCTCCCGAAACCGCTGGGTCGGCCTACTCCCACAGGACTCTGGTTGCAGAAATTAAATCCCCGAGATCGCCAGAAGAAGTGCGCAAATCGAAGCTGCAGCAGGTAGAGATCGAATGCGGCGGAGTACCGACAACGGCGATTATAGACACCGGTAGTGAAATAACGGTAGTCAGAGAAAGCCTTGTGCCAGACGCGTCTCATGAGCCTTCTGGGAAGATAAAGCTTGTCTCAGCTTTCGGGGAAACAGTAGAAGCGAAGCTAGTTACGCTCGCGATCAGTATGAGGCGGCGCCCCACGCTTGTAGCTCGTCCAGAGGCAGTACGTGTCGTGTGCGCAATTACGGGCAAGCTCGCGGAGGGAGTGGACTGCTTGCTCTCGCGAGAAGACTGGGAGCTGCTAGCACAGTGCGAACACAGCAACGAAGCGGTCGCCCGGAGCGACGCACACGTTACAGCTGGCCCTACTACAGCATCTCTCACCGTTGTCAGGGAGACTTTAGAGCCGGTCTCAACGACAGGCGGGGCCCACGCGAACGATTCGCAGGCAGGCGAACCGGAGAACAAAGAGTTGGCCGTCACATCAGGCGAGCAACATGAAGAAGGTAGTGACGGGTGCCCCGCCGAAGTCCGGCGCTCAACGCGTGACGATGAAGACGAGGCCCCAGAGCAGCGCGAGAGCTTCCGTTCGGCACAGCTGTCAGATGAAAGCCTTAAGAAAGCTTGGGCTGATGCGAAAATAGGAAAAGGGGGCATGTTCATCGCGGATGGTCTGCTATATCACTGGGATTCTGTCGCAGGAACCAAAGTCAGGCAGCTTGCGCTACCCGTGACGAGACGCGAAGAGGTTCTCTCTCTAGCCCACGAATCTCTTTGGGGAGGGCATTTGGGACCAAAAAAGACGAGGGCAAGAATCAAGTACAGTTTTTTTTGGCCCGGTTTAGAGGCAGATGTGGCGCAACTCTGCAAGACGTGTCACGCTTGTCAGGTACGGTCAGATAGGCGGCTCAGAGACAGAGTGCCTATCACGCCCCTCACTAGGCCCGACCATCCATTTCAGGTAGTAAACGTCGACATCATCGGGCCAATCGATACGCCCTCAGGTCGGGGTCATAGGTACGCTCTTTGTCTGGTTGATTTGTGCACGCGGTGGCCCGAAGTGGTCTGTCTGCGTTCACTCACCGCAAGAGCAACATGCGACGCCCTGCTGGCAATTTTTAGCCGCACCGGTATCCCGGAAGTGGTATGCTCAGACCAGGGAACTAACTTCACGGCGCAGCTAACTCGGGAGATGTTGGCGAAGTTAGGATGCGCGCCGCGCTTTTCAACTCCAGAACACCCGGAGAGCAACGGGACTGTAGAGAGATGGAATCGTGTCTTGAAAAACATGCTATTCCATGTAATACAGAAAGACCCTAAAAACTGGGATAGACTCGTGCCGTTCGTCCTCTGGGCGTACAGGGAAGTGCCCCATGACACTACAGGCGTTGCCCCATTCCGACTCCTTTACGGCAGGAACCCTACGGGGCCATTGGCCATTTTGCAGCGCACTTGGACGGGCGAGCAACCGCTCCCAGACACGCTAAGGGAGGAACCCGCGAAATACCTCAGACAGCTACGGGAGCAGCTGGAGATTGCCGCGGAGGTAGCGGGGCTGACGGCAAGCGCACGCCAAGGAAGCTACGCGCAGGCATACAATAGGCAGGCACGAAACAAGGTCTTTAATGTCGGAGATCAAGTCCTTCTTTTCGACACCGACCGCGAGAGCAAACTGGCTCCGAAATGGCTGGGTCCCTACGTCATAAGCGCGCGTGAAAGGCAGAATTCCTACCGACTCGAAACCGGAGCGCGAACCTCGCCACTGGTGCATGCTAATAGGCTTCGGCCTTACTACGCGCGGGTTAGCCACGTTGGCGTCATTTTCGACGAGGACACAGATTTTGGAGAAATTGAATGCACACCACGTCCTGCGTCCGCGCGGTCAGGTGCATTCTCGATCGAGTGGGAGAAACTGGCACATTTGGACTCTCAGCAGCGCGCCGACATCGCGAAACTGTTCGGCGGTCACTCGGACCTATTCAACGAGACACCGGGAGCCGCAGAAGTGGGATTGCACAGGATCGAGCTGCACGATGGGTATCAGCCAAAACGCGCCTTCCCATATCGCGTACCCGCGCTCCTTAGGGACGAGGTCGGCCGCCAGGTAAACGAGTTGTTAGACTTGGGTCTAATATATCCAGTAGAAAGTGAGCATGCTCATCCGGTGGTGTGCGTTGGCAAAAAGGACGGCTCAGTGCGTATGTGTATCGACTACCGTGCGCTGAACGCGGCTACACGTACTGACGCCTTCCCGATGACACCCCCGCAGGAGTTAATTATGAGGGTCGGCAGCGCGAAGTTCATTACTCTCGTAGATTTGAGACGCGGTTATTGGCAGGTACCAGTGGCCCTCGAGAGTCAGCATTTGACTGCCTTCGTAACCCACGAAGGGCAGTACGCTTGGCGCGTCATGCCATTTGGGCTAAAAAACGCCGCTGCAACATTCCAGCGAATGATGAATACGCTGCTGTCGAGACACCAGAGCTACGCGGCGGCATATCTCGATGATATCGCCATTTTCTCCGCTTCGTGGCAGCAGCACCTGAAGCATTTAAGCACCGTGCTCGGCTTACTACGCGAAGCTAAACTGAAGGTAAGCCCCGAGAAGTGCCAGATCGCACAAGCTCAGATCAAGTACTTGGGTCACGTCGTGGGTGGCGGTACACACGGACCGGACCCCGATAAGCTAGCCGCTGTTCGCGACCTTGCGCCGCCTACTACGAAAAAGCAGCTGCGAAGCCTGCTTGGGCTATGCGGGTACTACCGCGAATACGTAGAGAACTACGCTGAGGTCGCTGCACCGCTCACGTCCTTGACGAAGCGAGGCGTGCCAAACGCGATTCCTTGGACTCGGGAAGCGCAGGAAGCTTTTACTAAGCTTAAAACGTCGCTTTGCGAAGCTGCAGCGCTAAATACCCCTAATATGCTCAAGCCATACTGGCTGTTCACGGATGCGTCCGCGATCGCGGCCGGAGCTTGCCTGGCCCAGATGGGAGACTCGGGGAGAGAGGAGCCGGTCGCCTTCGCCAGCCACCGGTTCACTACAACCCAAACCCGCTGGTCAACAATCGAGCGCGAGGCATTTGCCATCATTTGGGCGCTCAAGAAATTCGACCATTGGTTGTTCGGAGCACAGGTTAACGTGGTCTCCGACCACAATCCCTTATCCTATCTAACGACGAGCACGCCTCATGGGGCAAAACTGGCAAGGTGGGCGCTGGCCTTGCAGCGCTACAATGTCGTTGTGACACACAGGAAAGGCACCTGTAACGGCAACGCCGACGCGTTGTCTCGCGTCCCTAGCACGAGCTGGGGTAAGGAGCAATGAGCCATGGCCCCTCGGGCTACGTGAATGTTCCCGTTCACCCGCTGCAATTTGTGATGTGATCGGTGTTCTGTGGCCAGAACTCTGTGCAAGGATGTTTGCATGCCCCTGACTCTCGTACTGTGACGGATGTCGTGTATGCTCTGTGTATAGTCCATGAGTGTTTTTGTGCGGTATCGGCGAGTTGTATCTTTGTGACCCGAGAGCCGTTTTTCAGCATGTCAATTTCTTTCTATGCATATTGTGTTTGTAGACAGCCGCGATCTTTTGTTGATCTTGTCTAAACGAGCGGACTCCCAAGCTCGTTTATCCTCTCAGGGGGGACGTGTAAGATCGCGCCTCGTACACGACCTCGCTGGCTCTCCCCTTTGTACTTCCCGCGTGGCTCGCGCAGTGCAGCAACAAATGCGGAAGCAATTACCTGCATGGGGAGGACGCCACTTTGGAACGCAGCCGTGACGCCTCGGGCAGAGGGCGCACGTGCGGCGTGGCCTTGCCGTCCCGAAAGGGGTGGTCTCCCTCCCAACGCGACTGATCAAAGGACTGATCCGCTGACTGATAGCGTTGTAGCCATGCGGGGAGGTAAACAAAAGTCTTCCGGTTGGACGCAGCACGAGAGGGTGGCCGCCTTGAGGCAGTTACGCACGTGCATGCACTTAAGATGAAAAGTGCGTTCTTGGGGAAAGGCGAGGGTGTTTCGTGGAGAGCGTTTTACGAATGTTTTCTTGATTTGTTTATTTATTTATTCGAGCCCTGGTTTCGAGGCTATGCCCAACCCACAGGGCCGTGGCTACTGCGAAATTAAGTAGCGATTGGTTGATCAAAGACTGGGGCGGGTCAAGAGAAATGACCGCCCCAGCGCCTTTGTTTATGTACGTAATAAAAACGGAAGGAAAAGCCAGGTATGGCAGTCCTAAACAGGCTCCGTGCTTCGCACGTACGGAAAACTTCTAGGCTCTAACCGAGACCGCCGGTCGATGAGTAAGATTTTCCGAAGTCGCATCTCTGTGTGAGATAAGTCCCAACCAGGCTCCGTGCTTAGCACGTAAGGAAAACTTCTAGGCTCTAACCGAGACCGCCGGTCGATGAGTAAGATTTTCCCTAAGTTGTATCTCTGTGTGAGATAGTATCTCTGTATGAGATAAGTGCCTTCTAAGTTACAGTACTTGAACGTCTGTGTGACTTCACGTTTCTGCAACTGAGTTTGCCTTGTACATACTCTGTAAATATAATTTCCCTTTCGTACCTTCTGCTTCTGGACTCCTGTGCTTCAAAACACCACCGAACAACTCACGTTTGGAGGAGGCTGAACTCCCCCGAAGGAAAGCAAACGAACCTGAAGAAGGAAGAGAATTTACTCTTGGGTTGATCATATTACAAAAATCACGGCCGACGCTTCACGTACACTTGGTTTTATTAGAAGATCACTTCCCTCTTCCCCCGCTATTATATGTAAACTGGCATATGAAACTTTTGTCCGCAGTAGGCTGGAGTATGCATCCGCGATCTGGGGTCCTCATCAGTCTTACCTAATTAACATGCTCGAAGCCGTCCAGAACCGTGCAGCACGCTTCATATCGTCAACATACGACTTTCATTCCAGCATAAGCTTCGTTAAATCATCACTTGACCTCACTTCCTTAGCTCTCAGACGAAAAGTTGCGCGCCTTTGTTTGTTTCACAAGTTATACTTCAATTTCCCCTATCTCCGTGGTTCCCTTATATCTCCTTCATTTCGTACATCGCGCCGCCTTTTTAATTCAAATAGCGTCCAGCGACTTCATGGCTCCACCAATGCTTTTAACAAGTCCTTCTTTCCGACCGCAATTGAAGAATGGAACCTTCTGCTCGACTCACTAACAAATGTGCACGATGCGACAAGGTTTATGGCGATGTTGTTAGATCACCTGGGTTGACATGTCTTTTTTTTTTCTTTCTTCGATTTGTGTTTATATGAAATCCTTTTTCCTGTATTGAGTTTTGCTGCCCTAACCTTTCGCCGACGTGTGTGGTGCTTGTGGCATTTTTTACCTGCACCGTTTTAACTATCGCGTTCTTTGCTTCTCTTTATGTTCCTATATTGCATTGTTATAGTTTTTGACCTTTGTTTTCCACATCTACCTTCTATACGCTCCCCCTTATGTAATACCCCGACAGGGGCCTTTAAGGGACAATAAATGATGAAATGATGATGAGTTGTATATGGTGCCCAATTTTGGCAGCGATAGCTGACATCACTAATGAACAGATCTGCTTCAGAGAGCAAACCATTCACAGAGATTTCTTTAAAAATACCATTAAAAAAAACGATTGTTCTCTTAATTCTCCTGACAAAAGAGAGATGTTTGCTCCCTAAGACTAAAAAACAATAAATAAAAGGTGGTAAACACCCCTTTTTTTTCAGGTTCAGAAATTCGAGTGGCCTAGTGTGCAAAGAAACAGCTCAATTTATTCTAATTTGAATACATTTAAATTTTTAGAGTACAGAGCGTATGCAGGCATACTTGATAAAAGATTTCCTGTTTTTGACCTACGACATGAGGGCCGGATTTCGATCAGGTTGGATGCGGAAAGTGCCGTGCGCTAGAATATCTGCTGTTCTTCGTGTACGCCATAGCGTCGAAGTCAATCAGGAGCAGGCTACTAAGGCATTCTTGAAACGCCTTAGTCATTCTTTCAATTAAAAAACAAATTCTTCAAGAACTGGAGGCGGTGCAATAGGACGCAGCACCGGCGGAAGTGCGCTGCATGCAATTCCACATTCGCATTGTTTTTATTTTTGCGCACCTGCAGTTTTTGTCAGTCAATTACCACATCTTCGATCATGGAATAATTCAAGTAAATTACCATTTTGTAAGCGACGGCGGTACCATGCCATTGCAGAAACACCAAAGCTAGTTTGTTTTGTTCCTTACTGGTCGCCTAGCAACAAGTTCTTGCGGGGCAGGACTTGGGCGAATGGCTTCTCGGTGGAAATCTCTCCTTTGTTGCGGTTTATCGCGCATAGACTGCTACCCATGATATTCAACACATAACTCACGCCTAGGCTCTGCTGTTTATGAAATCAGTTATACGTTGGCGTGAACTGGCTGCGAGAGCAGAACTGATCTCTTTTTAAGAAGTGAATTCATAAACCACCGAAGGCTCTACTTGCAATGTTTATATCTGTACTTGATTGCTCAGCCCAATTTGCATCACTGCCGAGTGTGCGTAATGCAGCCACAAACATTCGGCCTCCCAGACGCGCGCGCAGATCGCCACGTTGTCACATCATGATTTACTCCACCGGAGATACTTTTTATATTATTTGATCTAAGTTTCATCGATATTTTTAGCTCTTATATAAGATATATTGATGTGCACCTAGCACGTGAGTTAGCTGCAGAATTCCTTTAAAGGGGTTGCAGTATGTGCAAGGCATTCCTGCGGAAGGTTCGGAAAGACATGGCTAATTATTGTCCGAGCAAATTTCTGTGGATATACGTATTTATTCCGCACTCTCTCCTGTTTGACTGGACATCGTCTGAGCTATGCCCTCCCATGATTGATATCATGGAAGCTTCGCGTGCATTCCCGGTTAGACCAGTCCTCCTTTATTTCTAGTCAGATACAGAAAGGCTTTACCAAACTGCGAGGCAGCTTCCCGTCGAGGTTAAGTTTGTGAAAGCTACAACCTCACAGGTATATTGTGAATTTAAAGATCAGTACGAAAGGATTCGTAGCAGGTGTGGTCGTTTATCAAAAACGCTTCCACTGCTTAGAATTAAGGAAATGATAATATTTATACCGTTTTTCCGCCCTGCACCGGATATGACTAAAATGGACATTTATAGCCTAGTATTCACGGAGGTGAGACATCGGTTGCTGATCGACGCTCACCGTAACAGTGAGCTATACGAATATTTTGATTCTCCTCTCTGCCAACTTATCAGTGTTAGTGCAAGCGTCATTAACGTTACTGAAGACCGCTACCAACGGTGTAAGACTTACCGGAGAGTAAGTGCGTCTGAGGTCTTTTATCGCGATTCGTCAAGCATACCCAGGTTCCCAAAAGGAGAGACGATTCGCACTGTATTGGCCATTTATGGCAAGGTGCATGCCGACGTTAAGAAAATATCTGAAGCTTTGACTTTGATTGATGGATGCCGTAGCCTGAACAACACCTTGCACATAGAGAAAATTGGGCTTTGGCGAGATTTCAAATACAAGATTATTGACTTAATCCTCCTTCCTACTGGCAGCAGCATTTTATCAAGTGGAGACGTTTACCCATACGCGCAATATTCCCCTGTTCCGCTGTGCTTCTTCAGCCGACGTAGAGTAAGGAACAGAATCACCTTTATGGATAGCTGGACATCATGCGCCTACTTATGCGTCGCTTTGGTTGGAGTCGTGTGTATAATAGGCGTCTTTACATTTACCCGCTGTCACCTTCTTTTTGGAACACAGCGAACGCTCCAAGCAGGAAGCTATTTTTGCTGCTTTCATGCGCACTTCTGGGACGGAGTCCTCCGACGTCTGCGGCTGGCTCTTTAATACATCGACAACTGGCAACTGCTTTCTGGGCCCTAGTCATGCTCGTTCTCAACAATTACATACAGTCCAGCATTACAGCCACCCGAAGCGTTCCGATTGTTTCAGGCAGTGTGAATTCCTTCCGGGAAATTCAGTCTCGAATTGAGGCAGGCCAAGCTTGGCCTTGCTTGAGCATGGAATGGATTAGGTTCAATGAAGACGAATTAGAAGATAGTCGTCTGAAGGATTTCTTTCAAGTCATTTGGAATGCTGTGAAACAGTGCATTAGAAGTTGCAACTATGAAACCAAGATGTCCGTGTGCTACAAGAAGGTATGGCAGAGTTCATATGTTGAATTTTCTACGTCTAACGAGGAGGAAGTGTATGCGGCTGCACAGTGGAACTTGGCTCCTGGCGAGCATTTCACCACGGTGCATCAAGTACCAGCGATGCACGTTTTGAACCCACTGTGGTAAGTACTTCTGCTTTTCTAGTTGTGCCCTAATATCTGCTGTTCGAACTATCAGCAGGGCTTACTGTCAGTGGCGCATACCTATCTATTTTTCCAAATTCATTTACCACCCTATGAAGGGGCCGACGCAGCTCAAACATTATAAAGCACCTGTTTTCTCCCTATGACTGGCAGCAAGTCCTAGCTGGACGAGGGGGGCACAGAGCCGGAAATAAAATTGTAAAGCTCTGCCTACTTTACATGCAACAAAAGAAGCCGTTCTGAACTCAGCATAGAAATTCAAAACCATAAACTCTGTGAATCATTTGTTACCATGCTTTCCATCACTGAGAATTGAAATAGTTTCTGTATTCTTTGCTCCTATGAACATTTATCGCCGTCTTCCTTACAGCGAGCAACACCGCCGCCTACTGCTTGCTATCACTGAACATGGACTATCTGTTCCTCATCGCATTACGTCCGTGTCACAGGACGCAGGCAACAAGGATGAGCATGAACTGTTTGTCTTCTACTTTGTATTGTATTTGCTCGGCTGCGCATTATCGGCTGCAGCTCTGGTTGGAGAGCTCCTATCAAAATCTTCATGCCGAGAATCATTGCATAGCCTCTTCACCAAAACAGAGAAGTGAAAAATAATGAGCTTATTATGCCCTTACATACTTAATATGTTGTTTTCACGGGTACCACTCGCCATATTTACGGGCCATTGTTTCTCAATTTGGCATAAAATAATTTATCGTTCCGTTATTACGGAAGCGTATCTCCTCTTTAGATAGTGTCCATATCACGTGACACGCACCGTCTTTTCAACTATTTTCCGGAGACGCCGAGCCTGCACTTTTCGTGACCCTGCATTGAAAAGTGCACCGGAGTTGATTACGTGTGCGTAGTAACCTGTAATTTTGTCACGAACGCATATTACACTGCTTGAAATACCCACACTGATATGTACACATTCGTTTTTCGGTTTTCAAGCAAATGTTACAGGTATTGAACCTAAGTGTGTTGTAGTTAGCAAAGCACGGTACAGGTAAGGTGTGCGCCTTGCCATCACATGAGCACTACATTACAAAATGAACCTGCTCAGATAGAGAAACGAAATTAATGATATGCAGCAAGCAACGAGGAAAAGTTTAACACTTGAGGTACTTGTCTTTTCGCCACTACTGGGTAAGTTCAGCACTGGTGCCATCCCTATTTAAGCAGGAGAACCTATGTCACTCGCAATGAAAAACTTTTTTACAGAAACTTCCTATGATGAGCCTGCAAAAACCTGCTGCAGCATCCCGAGCATGTCATAGGGAACGCAGTGTGCGCTATGTGCCGCGCTTTTTAAACTTCTTTTTTACGTACCTTTCCCCGTTTTCATGGTATACTCTTTATTCCCACAGGTTAAGGAAAGTGTGGGACGAATATTATTAAGAACGACCTGGCACGACGTTGTGGAGTTCGCTGCACAAGCACGCCGCCCCTGACGTGGGCGTGTTGTCTGCGGTTACGTTCTACCACTCACCTTTCCACGCAGTACGAGAGCGAGTGCCCGAGGTGTGGAGACAAACCAACCCTATACCATGCCACATGGGCTTGCCAGAAAATAGACGAGCTAGCCATAATAGAAAACCCGAGTGGGGAACAGTGGGAGAGGATGCTATCCAGTGACATCCTGAAAGTCCAACAAGGACTAGTAAGGCGTGCACGCAAGGCAGCTATCGTCAACGGATCCCTGGACTAGGGTAACCGACCCTGAATAGAAGATGGAAGACGCCATCCAAAGCCGCAAAAACCACTACGCGGTGGTTTTTACGCGGTGTTACAAGGAAGACTAAGTAATTGAAAAAAATAAGCTCTCGAGGTCAAATTGTTTTTTTTTTTTGCGCGAACTGATCAGGGGCCGTATCAGGCGCTATAAAAGGGGTTCCAAGTGTTTTTTTAGGTAGATAACCAGCTAAAATTTCTTAACTAAACTTTCAGTTATTGCAGTTAGGTATCTGTCATTCGGAAATTGTAGACGATCATTAGTCAACCCGGTATCAGTCGTTATGTTTACGAAAATGTAATTGCGCGCAGAACTATAGCGCTGAGAATCTCCGCGCTCCACACGCCCGTTGCAGCTGGGTGCCGCGAAGTCAAGCCCCCATGCTGACGTCACTCACAGCTGGACACGTCACATGCACACCCCGCTTTATCTGCGGCTGGAACAGAAAGTGGCTCGCGGTGGCCGCAGTCTGCGTGCAGTCTCGTCGCCCGCGAAATGGGACTGGTAATTACTGAAGCCCAGCTCGTGCGCCATGACACCTGAAAAAAAAAAATTGGTTTGGTTTATGGGGTTTAACGTCCAAAAACGACTAAGGCTATGAGAGACGCCGTAGTGGAGGGCTCCGGAAATTTCGACCACCTGGGGTTCTTTAACGTGCATGTGTAGTCTAGCAGCCAGCAACAGCAAATTCTTTTTGAGCGCATTAGCATCGGCTATTTTATCCTTTCGCCATTCAACATGGCTGCAGCTGCGTATGACCATTTTTGGACGGCTGAGAAAGTAGACATGGTTATTGCATACCGGAACGTGGATGGAAACCTCATTTAGCCGCGCGTCCGTATACGGCACGACATACTGGTCGTCGCGTACCATCACTTCTTTAGTTCAAAACGGTGTTCAAGTGTTTGTTGACGCACCACTGGAGCGTTCCACCCTCAAAGAATTAGACGGCACCATGTAGTAAGCGAACATTTTGGCGCCAGCGTCTTGGCCAACGATATCTAGAAGGCGTAGAGAGCGAGAGAGAAGTAGCTGATGCATGTGCAGCCAGCGTCGCTTCAGTTTGGAGAGTGTTGTCTGAACATAAGGTATACCCGCATAACCTATCTCTACATCAGGTACTCACAGATAGCGACTTCCATCGGAGGCTGGCCTTCTGAAAATGTTGCCTCATCCAGTGTGACCAAGGTGAATTCTTTTTAAATAATCTGCTT
Organism: Amblyomma mixtum; assembly: GCF_055824585.1. Taxonomy (NCBI): domain Eukaryota; kingdom Metazoa; phylum Arthropoda; class Arachnida; order Ixodida; family Ixodidae; genus Amblyomma; species Amblyomma mixtum. The sequence continues at coordinate 130,078,797 of NC_143021.1, forward strand.
TGGAACAAAAAGACGCACTTCGAAGAGCTGTGTTAACTTACATAACGCGCACTACTGGTCAATAGGAGACCCCCACTGGCTGCGAGAACACACGCATGAGTGGCAATTCTCTATAAGTGTATTTCGTACAATTTTTCGCAGCCGCGTCTTTGGGCCATACTTTGTCGAAGGAAATGTGACGGCCAAGCGTTACACAGACTGCATTCAAAAGGATGTGGTTGCGGACTTCATATCGGAACTTCCACTCAGCGTTGTGCCTTCGATGTGGTACCAACACGATGGAGCGCCACCCCATTCGTCTTCTTGTGCTGTGCATTTTCTTGACATTAACTTTCGTTCGCAATCGATTGTGCGCCGCGGGCCCGTTTCTTGGCCACCGATGTCACCAGATTTCCCCCCAATGGGCTTTTTTCTGTGGGGGCATGTAAAAAGCAAAGTGTATCAAACTTCTTCAAAAAGCCGCAGCGAAACAACGTTGAGTGCGTTCATGCCTTCGTCCGTTGAGTAAAACATCGCGCGCAGCTATGTATTGGTATACAGGGCCACCCTTTTCAGCATTTTCTCTGAGCACCTCAGCGTTCCTAACAGAAATAAATGTTTCATGACTGCGGCCACAGTGTATGTTTGCCTATGTTTTGCGAAATAGATAACTAAACTCCACAGCGAAGTAGCCTTAGAACGTTGTCAAAAGCGACGTCGGGGGTATCACAGAGCAAAGCTTTTTGCACCGGTGAATGCATTCTCAGGATCGCAGGCCGCGGCCTCACTCGGCGCTCCTGATGACAAGTCATATTTATGCCGGAGAGGAGGCTTCAGCGGCTGATGAACACGACGCCCGTAGCCGCTGTGTAGCACTTTGACAGTCTCTGGCTACGTTGGTGGCGGTTATGATGGCTGTGCTGTTTTATCCTTGCCACTTTTATCATTGTTCTTTTGAAAAGTGATGTCACTGTCGCAACAGCAGGTTACCAAAGTTAAACATACTAAACCATTCATAGTATGTAATGTTGATATAAACATGCTTGTTCATGTCGCTAATGACCCTGTTCAATTAAAACCACCGATTTATAATTTACGCTTTTTAGATTTGTTAGTGTTGCAGACGAGTTTTCAGTTATTTTTTTGCTAATTCGTAATAAAGATTTAATTAACTGGCAATTGGTCTCATTATACTGCGTGTGATTTTGTTTCAATATGAAAGCGTCAATGTGAGCGTTACGGGCGTGTTTATATGAGTAGTACAACTGAGGTCTTGTGAGATTTATTTTTTTCAGGCTTATTTTTATTTTTTTTTCGTAATAAACAACTGTATTAAAGGAAACGGGTTTTTTGTCATAAAAATTTTCATATACTCTCAAAACACATATCATAAGGTAGGGAGAGCGTGACTTTTCTTGTCTCCTAAAATCGCCTACACAGATACACGTGGCAGAAAACATCGAACCTATCTCCATCTTCACGTTTTTTCAGCAATTATATGGAAGCTAATGTTTCTAGCCTTAGCGTTAAGACTTTGTTCCCAGTTCAAATTTTAAACGAAAAATTGTGAGACATTGCTGAAAACCGATACGTTGTACAAAAGGCGCTAGAAAGAATACCCATCAGAGAAAACTCAAGTGAAATGCGCACAGAAACTTTCCCAGGGTGTTTTTCAGCCTATTCTTGAATCATCAGGGAAAATGGGCGTGTTTAGGATCTTAAAAGCTTTGGACAGATTCTTTATTCTTCAAAAGAAGTTTTCAAAAAAGCGAAAACTTTAAAAAAGACGACATTCCTGCAAGATGACTTTCGGATTTGTTCTTTTTCAATCTGCGGAACAGCTTTCGTTCCCATCCCAGCCCGTCACCTATTCATATAAGTCACCAGCAAGACAATAAGATAGGAACTTATTGTGTCCTTCAAATTTAACTCTTCTGTTTTACTTTTATTTTTGTTATTATTGATAAAATTCTATCTATAAGCCATGCGTGAGCCGTTCCTCCATAGAGGAAGCATACTGCCATCCGCATTGGCGCGGGGGTTTTACCGCTCACATTACCATTTCACAATATTTTCCTTGTGGAAGGCTAACTTTCACAAAACCAGAAAATAACTGCTTCTTTACGGGAAGGAATGGCTGGATGCCGTATCAGTGACTAGAAAAACTTGCCTGTAAATGTACGGTCGCCCATTTGGGTCGTTACAGACTATCGTACAATATGCTGGTTATCTTTCCTGAAAGATCTATCAAGTAGCAATGCTTTGGCGGCCCCTTCGTTTACAGAAGTCAGACATGCGCGTACTATGTAGGTGAGTTCGTTATCGTCTGTCAGCACAGAAGCCAGCCCATTCAAATGGGCAAGACATTCTGGAAATTTCCTCGGAAGACTGCCGTTGCCAGAGTGGAGACTCGCACCCTTTGAAGCTGCCGTAAGGAAGCTTTTACTCCAGTCCCCCACCATCATGTACGTATTAATAGCAAGCTATGTTTTTACTAAAAATAGTCATTATTTAGCCACCCGAAGAACTAACGAGGGCAGTCCACATCTCTTGCATGAAGTGCCTTGAGATCAGTTCGTTGGGTTCAACTTGTGTTTCTTGAGTTCTCACTGTGTCACTCAGGCAGCATAAAACCGCCATATAGATTACATAAGGCTAATATTTAGTTCACCAAATAAGGTTTGCTGATCATTGCTCGTTGCGCTTAGCGCTCATATACGTCACATCGTATATGAAATAAAAAATAATGCTGTGTGCAAAACCGCACAAGAAGGAAAAAGGCCTCTTCCATACCTGTCCAAACAGACCTCTCCGGTGCCAGCTGCGACCACCCAATCCTCGCAAATTTCTTAATCTCATTTCCCCACTTAGTTTTACTGCCAACCCCTGCTAGGCTTTCCTTCTCTCGGAATCCAGTCTTTTACCCTTAGGGACCATCGCTTATCTTCATGCCCTGGCCAAGCCCAGATCTTCCTCTTGATTTCGGCTAGGATGTCATTAACACGTGCTTGATACGTAGCCAACTCTACCCTCTTTCTGTCTCTCAACGTCATACAAATCATTTATCTTTCCATAGCCAGCTGCGCTTAATTTGAACAATTTTCGTTAGCCTCGAAGTTTTTGCCCTATTCGTGAGTACCGCTAAGATACAGCTGTTATATTGTCACGTTGTAGTGACGGCAGTCCAGCGGTCAGGAAGACAAAAGAAATACTTGCAAACGAAGCTCTTTATTTGGGCTGACTTGCGCCCGCAAAAGAACTGACTCACTCGGTGGCGGCGTAAGCAACAAGCGTGCTCGTCAATCGTCGAACTACGAATGTCCGCTGCTCGCGGCATCGCTCAATTTAAAGCCGGCAAAGAAACTTCCAGATAGTAGGACAAGAGCATCTACAGTAATCTGGAAAAACCTAGATGCAGCCTTTCATGGCTGCAATCAATCGAGATTAGACTGGTCGCTTCTCGCGTCACGAACAACAATGATAACAGCCCTTTCCTGCAGCCTTGAGCGTGAACGAACAAACACTACAATGATACGTGGCATTACCCCCCTTCCAAAGAATCATCGTCTCGATGCTTTAAAATGAAATTAAACACGGAGAATGCTTCGAGAACTTAGAGTCCTTTAGCGTTCCTAATAAGGTGTAAGGGCAGCGGTAAAAGCTTCAAGTCTGGCCGTGTCGTCGTCGTCGTCGTCGGTGTTTTCGTCGGTGTTGTAGTTTTTGTCGTCGTATTTGTCGTCGTAGGGATCGTCGTCGTCGTAGGGATCGTCGTCGTCGTAGGGATCGTCGTCGTCGTAGGGATCGTCGTCGTCGTAGGGATCGTCGTCGTCGTAGGGGTCGTCGTCTTCGTAGGGGTCGTCGTCTTCGTAGGGGTCGTCGTCGTCGTAGGGGTCATCGTTGTCGTAGGGGTCGTCGTCGTCGTAGGGGGCATGGTCTTCTGTTTTTGTCGATGGAGGATCTTAGTTCTTGCGCTCAGAAGCAACCTCACCTCTAGAGGCTGCTTTATTCAGTTTAACCTTCGGGGGCTGGGGAAGCGTCCACGCACTGCGTAGCCTCGGCTAGGAGATACTTAGCGCGGTGACGATGGCGACGGAGAACGCGATAGGCGGCTCCTCGATGAGTATCCTTCCCGACGCAAAAAATCCTTGATTTCGGCTGGTCGCTGCCCGGGTCGGGGTCGTGGGGCGTCGTAAGGGAACCCTCGGATGCCCATTTTCCTGTATGGGCAGTACCGGAGAATGTGACCGGCTTCTCCGCAGTGGAAGCATTGTGGGCGGCGCTGGTCGGGTGTTCTCCACTCGACGCATTTCATCGGCCGTGTACGACGCTCGTAGGACAGGCGAGTTGGGGCGAGAGGGCGGCGCTCCAGCGCAGCTGGCTAAGGGCGATAGGGGCTTGGGTCCCGTCGTCGAGGTACAGGACGGCGCACTGCTGAGGCGTAAGTCATGGCTGGAGGCTCCAGAGGCTGCGTGGTAGACTGGAGTCAGGTCTTCCGGCTAATAACTCAAGGGGCTGGCGTCACGACTTGCAGGGGTTGTCCGGTACCTGGAAGGCCACCCAGCACCTCCACCAGATGTCACGTTGTAGTGACGGCAGTCCAGCGGTCAGGAAGACACCAGAAATACTTGCAAACGAAGCTCTTTATTTGGGCTGACTTGCGCCCGCAAAAGAACTGACTCACTCGGTGGCGGCGTAAGCAACAAGCGTGCTCGTCAATCGTCGAACTACGAATGTCCGCTGCTCGCGGCATCGCTCAATTTAAAGCCGGCAAAGAAACTTCCAGATAGTAGGACAAGAGCATCTACAGTAATCTGGAAAAACCTAGATGCAGCCTTTCATGGCTGCAATCAATCGAGATTAGACTGGTCGCTTCTCGCGTCACGAACAACAATGATAACAGCCCTTTCCTGCAGCCTTGAGCGTGAACGAACAAACACTACAATGATACGTGGCAATATACTTTTCACTTGAGCGTTACTGGTAAACTATCATTCATGCTCTGAGAGAACCTGTCAATTGCGCTCCATACTATTCTTACTCTTCTAGTTCTTTCTCTCTGCTGATTCGTATCTGCAAGTAGACGTAACTCCTGAATACATCCAGCACCTCATTTTCATTTGTAAACTGCTGTTCCCGTACAAGACTATAAATATTGCTCTGGTTTTCAGCATATAATTTTGGACCCGCAATACAGCTACACAAGTCTAACTCATTGATCTTGTTTTGGAATTTAAATCCTGATAAATATAGCAAGCGAATGTCATCAGAGAATCACAGATTACTAAGGTACTTGCCATATACTCTTATCCCCAACACTTCCCTTTTATACTGTTTGGTTTGGTTTATTAGGGTTTAGCGCCCAAAGCTACTCAGGCTATGAGGGACGCCGTACTAAAGGGCTCCGGAAATTTCGACCATCTGGGGTTCTTTATCGTGCACTGACATCGCACAGTACACGGGACTCTAGAATTTCACCTCCATCGAAATTCGGCCGCCGCGGCCGAGACCGAACCCTTTTATGCTGTGTGTCTCTGTATAAAGCCGCGAGAATTTAAAGAGCTACTCTTCACGGATGTCTATCAGTAAGAATTTTTGGGGTTTCGCAGAAGATGAGTTATGACAAGTCAACGTTCGAATCTCACCCTCTGCGCGCCTCTGCTCTCCTGTCTTCACTTTCTGCATGCTGAAAGGTCGATGCTCTACCGCTCTACAGTCATCATTGAGTGGTATCATTCAGTTTTTAAGGCATGCCATTTCTTTTGCACATTTATCACATCTGCGTGTTTTACCGAAAGTTTTCGTATGCATCAGAAAAAAGCACCTCAAAATAATATTCCTCTTTCAAAGCTGAATGTAAATATTACTAGAAAGGACATATGCAAAAGTTATGGTTACATCACCACCATGTTGAGTTACCATTGCTGTTTTTATTGTGGCTGTTGGTCTACCAAAGACCTGCTCCTAAAAATGGCGTAGCTCGTGGAGAGTGCATGCGTGCCAAGCCAAGCCAGGGGGTGGTGCAGAGCTAATTGGAGCTCCATGCATACGTAGTGCACTTCTTGCACGCAACAGAAGAACCATGCACACTTGATGAAAAAAAAATATTGGATGGAGCACTTGGGCTCTGCGTTCACGGTACGAAGGGATAGCGTAATGGTTTAATTACGACACCTGACAATCCTCATACCCCTCCTGGCGCAGTGGTGCAGCGGTTAAGCGATGCGCCACTGTCCTGCGATGGCAGGTGCTTCCAGTGGCAAGCCTTGTGTAAACAGGTTGCTCTTCCCGGGCGAACAACTACTAATTTAACTGACGGCTGCAATGGGGGCGAGTTTCCTCACTATCCGGTGGAAGGTTGTGAAGACGCCGCAAGGGTACGTCACCAAGGTTGCTCACCCGTCTCCTGCGGTGCTCTCTGAAGAGCACTTGCCAGAGCCATCCAGGTGCTCTGCAACAGCCTTGCAACATACGCAACGCGTGAAAGGAGCGAGAGCCCGAGAATGAAAAAAGTCGTCGGAAAGGGCTCACCAGTTCTCGCTCATGATTTTCGGTTATCTGGTGGATGTAGAAGTGTGTTGTTTGTCTCAGTTCAGTTGTTCCAAACACATTATAGGGATTTGCGAGTTTTTGCTCTTCTTAGGTGTTCGAGAGCTGCTTTAAGAAATTCAACAGCAGTCTTATTGTCACCAGCCTATTAACTGTTCTGCCTTCAGGAAATACCACTCTAAGCGACGCTGTCGAAAGACATGCCATCTCCAGAGGCCACTCATATGAGTCTCGTGCTCAAACAAAGAGTATTGGTGTACTCCTGCAAAGCGTTGTGCATCACTGGCACGGCTCGAGTGTATCAGGTGACGCCAAGATACGCATTTTGTGCTGCCTGACAGGCGTTTAGGCACTGTCAGTGTGTAATCTATGCAGGAGAGTGGATGCAGCATACTAATGCTGTTTTGAGCTTGTTTTCAACTCTGTCTACTGCAGTGCCACCTTAAACAATTTAACAAGTACATTATATTTTTTGTGAAGTTCTTCCTCGGAGTTCAGGTTTACTAGCGCAACTTTGTTTGCTTGGCTACCGGAGCTTTTCTTTCAGTACTAAGCTTATAAGAAGGCGTCCGCTACGGAGCCATAAAAACTCATTCATTTGATAAACATCACTGTCATGCCTGCACAAACAGCGGTGGCACAGCTGGCCCAGCTTGAGTACAGGCAATAGTGTACTTGTTCCAGCTCCTCCTTACTGCAGTACTACTGAACTCGTCTCCTTCATTCGTGTTGCAGTGTTGCTGCTTGGTTTACCAGGATGCTGGTTCCACCGGCGCTAGTCCCTGTGCTCCCTCGAAGGGAAGCTACCTGCGCACTTGTCACAGGTAAACAGCACGCGTTGAACAGCACCCGCTGCCATTAGATAGAAAGCGAACAACATAAATCTTCAGACAAAGTATTGTAACAAATGTTCTGTCAAATCAGTATTCGAGGATGGCAACCGGGATGTGTTAGAACCCCTTTACCTCAGCTTTAGGATGGTAATAGCGAGTGACCGACCGCAGACTGCGCTCCAACAAATCGCACATTTATCACAAATAGTTAGGCAGCCAAAGGAGCGAGGTCGCTCTGTGTTAACGTCTTTTAGAGGGTGATGAAAATAACATATTCCTCGCTTTTCTTTGTTATCACTCATTCAAGCGGTGACGATCTCTGCGAAACTGCTGCTCTCAGGATTTACAGATATCTTCCCTGAGGAGTTCTGTCATGTGCGCAAGCAGAAAGGGGGGGGGGGGGAATACTCATACTAGCTCCAGATGGTAGTTTACGCCGTTTGCTGATGGAACGCGGTGCGCAGCTGCTATACAAGTTACAATGGAGGAATCCAGGGTCAATGCTCATCGTCCCGGATGCGACAGTTGCACGTATTTATTTTGAAAATATCAAGAAGTGCGTGTGGACGAGAGACGCGCTAATAAAATTCTATCAAAATGAAACACTCCAAGAATTTCGCCGCCTTTTCGTTTAAGGTGTACACATGTGTGCAGAGTGCACGGAATCGAAACTTGTTATAGCGCAGCTACTAAGCGGCCGTTTCTTGGTTGAGCGGCGTCTCCGCCATCGGCGGAACCGAGCCAAACATTCATGAAATAAAAGAATACAAAGCGTTTTCGCGACTTAGATTCGAACCAGCGGCGGCGCGAATACACCAGCTTCTCTGGCCACTGCACGAGAGGACTATGCCATTGCCACAGTTTTTTTTTCTTTACTGAATTGAAATCAAACTGGCTAACTCACCAAATGTTTTACGTATCATCTTCATCATCAGCCCCACTACGAACACTGCAAGGCGAAGGCCTCTTCCTTGTCTCTGCAGTTAACTCTGTCCTTCGCCCACTGTGGCCACCCTAGCCCTGCAAACTTATTACAACCTAATCCGCCGACCTAACTTCCTGCCGCCCCCTGCCACGCTTGCCTTCTCTTAGAATCCACTCCGTTACCCTTAAGGACCAATTGTTTCTAGCTTTCTCAACAAGATTCCCTTACCAAGCCCGTTTATTCCTCGTCATTTTGACGAGGATGTCATTGCCACGTCTTTGATCCCTTGCCCACTTTGCTCTCTTCATGGCACTCAAAACTACACAAATCATACATCTTTCCGTAGCTCGTTTCATTGTCCCTAACTTAAGTTGAACCCTCTTTGTTAGCCTCCACAATTTTGCCCCATAGGTGAGTACCGGTGGCATACAGCTGCTCTTACTTTTCTCTTGAGGGATATTGGTAACCTGCATTCGTGACCTCAAAGAACCTGGCATATGCACCCACCTCGTAGTTCCCTTTCGAGACTGTTGAATACTACTTTGGTTTTCTGAATGTTAATTTTTATACCCACCTTTCTGCGTTGCCTAAATCATTGCCCATGCTTTCCAGTTCATCTTCTAGGTGACTTAGCAAAAAAAATGTCATCAGCGAATCGCAAACTTTTTAGGTATTCTCCACTAATTCTTGTCCGCAACTGTTCCCAATTCAGGCCTCGAAACACCTCCTGTAAATAGGCAGTGAATAGCATCCGCAAGATAGTATCTCCCTGCCTAACACCCTTTCTTACTATAGTTTTATTGCTGACTTTATGAAGGACTATGGCACCTGTGCATTCGTTAGAGATATCTTCCAGTATTTTCACATAAAACTCATTTGCATACCGGTTCCGCAATGCCTGGATGACAGCTGAGATGTCCACTGAGTCAAATGCTTTCTCGTAACCAATGAAAGCTACACATAGGGGTTGGTGAGATTCTGAGCATTTCTCTATCATCTGATCTATATTGTGAATATGATCTATTATCGATTATCTGTTACGAAAGCCTGCCTGATCATTTGATGGATAGAAATCTAAGGTTGCTGTAATTCTATTTGTGATTAAATTAGCAAATACCTTGCAGATGCCCTTGCGCCATAAAAATTCACTATCAGTACCTACCATGTAGGCGACGGGCAGTAAGCTGATCAGTCTAAAATTTTTCAAGGCGTAGACGTCTCCTTATCAATTAAGATATAGTTAGTTTTCTACAAATTTTTCTTTTTCTTTCTTTCTTACTTACATTACGCAAATCAAGTAACAGGAAGCAAAAGGTAGTTTCGCACCTGTCAATGGCCTGCTCTTCCTAAACATTGAAACATACTTAAACACTGAAACATTGTATTGCATTCATTAGCACTTATACATTGTGAGTAGCATAGAAAGTATAGCTATGCTCGAGGTCATAAGGCACTGGACTACAGTGTGGCTAGTTTTTCTCGCTCAACCTACCCTCTGTTCTTCAAGAGTTTGGCTGTTACCATATCCTCACCAGCTGCGTGCCCCTTTACATTGCTCATAAGGCTTTCTTTTCTTCCTATGTCGTTACTGGCGGGATGTCCCATTGCTATGCTCTCCTGCAACTCTCATTAACGTTCTGATTACATTGGCGGCTGGATAGATATGTGTATAATTCTTCGGGTACTTTAACTATCTTATCCATAATGCTAGTGACATTGCCCTCTTCGTCTCTTAGCGCATACATCTGGTTTTTACCTTTGCCTAGTTTCCTGTTCACCACTTTTAAGGGTACCTCCGTTCTTGAGAGCCCGCTTTATTTCTGTATTATAAACTTCCTTATGTCGGCTACCTTGGGCTAATTTGTTAACTTTCGTAGCTCTGCCAGTGGGCGTTTCTATATCAGACTTTTTTTCTTCTTAGATAGCTTGTCGGTATCGTGTCGAACGACCCTACCGTCTACTTCTACTGTGCACTCCCTAATGATAACCGTGACATTATCGTAGATTGTTTGAAGTTTAAGGTCGTCTTCATGAGTTAGGGCGGAATATCTGTTGTGCAGCGATATCCTGGATTCCTCTACTTTAATTCTTACCGCTAAATCGTTAATCGGCTTTCGCTGCACTGATTTCTTTCATTCTATCCTCAGGTCTAAGCTAATTCGAGACCTTACCATTCAGTGATCGCTACTACGCACCTTTCCGAGCACCACCTCTACGATGCCAGGGAGAGCGCATAGTATAAAATATATTTCGATTTTATTCCACTATGGGGGCCCTTCCGCGTCCACTTCCTGTTCTTTCTTTTTAGGAAGAAGGTATTGATGATCCGTAAGTCATTTCTATCGGCGAACTCTACTAATAACTCTCCCATGCTATTTCTGGAGGCTATGCCATAGTCGCCTACCGGCTGGCTTCCGGACTGCTTCTTGCCTACCTTCGCACTGACGCTGCCCATTAGTGCAGTGTAGTGTGATTTTGCTTTGCTCATTGCCGATGCCACGTCTTCACAGAATCTTTGAACAATCTGGTCAGCATGGCTGGATGTGAGCGCGTAGACCTCCATCATCTTCAGCTTGTACCCCTTATTAAGCCTAGTTGCGATAGCTGCCATCCTCACGTTAATACTGTACAACTCCTTCATGTTGCCAGCAATATCCTGATTGTGTTGTGTTGGGTTTTATGGCACATAGGCAGCTAAGGCCATCATGCGCCAAGCTCAAGGTATAGAATGAGTTTTCTGTAGAATTTTCAAAAATGTTAAAAATCATCGCTGGTGTAGATGGCCTAATAATACTGTACTACCTAGTAATAACGGAAGAAACGAAATTTAGACATGGCTAATGTTAAAAGCATTAAGAAGGTCAGGTAGTCTCAGCGCCTATCCTTGGCTGGGCAAGGATCCCGAGGCTCCCAACCAGACAAAGAAAAACCTCAGCCTTCTTCTCATGAATGAGAAAGTAGCTGAGGTGTATCACCTAATAAAGTGAATTAGCGGATCGAAATTTACAGTTTTTCAAGCACGCCTGCTTCTTTTAAAAACCTAAAAAGAGAAGGTATGTTAACAATGGCATTATCATCTAAAAGCAGTGCTGGGTGAAAAGGAATGCATTCATTATAAAATTCAGTGAAGTATTTTTTTCTTAGTTTTTCCAGTTTCGCACAAGAGAATAAAATGTGGTTAACGGTAAGTTCATCTCCGCATTCTTCGCAAACAGGTTTGTTTTGTTTTGTTAGCAGGAAGTTATGTGTAAGGTGAGTGTGGCGTATTCGGAGACGGCAGAGAATCCCTTCCTTGAAGCGGTCCTGGTGGTCACACGACCTCCATTCCCCTAAAACCGGCTTTACTAAGTGTAGTTTATTATTGACTTCACTGTTCCAAGCCGACTGCCATTTCTTCCTTAATTTCCGTTGTACTAATTTTATGCAATCGTTAAAAGGTATGTTTACTGTTTTTGTTTCCATCCTACGAGCTTGAGCAGCGCACAAGTCTGCTTTCTCGTTCCCTTTTATTCCGATATGACTCGGGACCCAGCAGAGTTTTATATTTTGTCTTTTAGCTGCGGCTGTTACTATTCTGTGTATAATGTCACCAAGAATAGGAGTGGTAGCGTTTCTAGCGTGGAGAGCTGTAAGCACACTTAAGGAATCTGTGTAGATTATACTGTTTGTGAGGTGCTCCTTTAATATTTTGTCTATGGCCACCCAGACTGCGTAACATTCTGCAGTGAAGATGGATGCGCAATTTGGAGGTCTTACTGTTTTCTCCGAATTACCTCGCACCACTGCACTTCCTACGTAAACATCTGTTTTTGAGCCATCTGTATAAAAATCTGTGACCTTACTGTATTTTTGCTCGAGTGCAAGAAATTCTTGTAGTATATGTTGTCGTGGAGTTTGTTTTTTATGAAATTGAGTAAGGGTGAAATCACAGATTTTAGGAAAATTGTATCATGGAGGCAGTGGATCTTGTCTTCGAGCAATGTCGGGTAATGTATCTTGTAGGCCGAGGTTTGGCACATCTCTTCAAAACGCAGGAGGAGTGGTCTGATAGCTAGTGGTTTGCTATTAAACAGTGTTCTCGATGGGCAATTTGTAACAATAGGGTAACAGATATGTTTTGTTAGGGAACGGATTTTCAGAACGTATGAGCATGTAAGTATGCTTCTTCTATCTGTAAGAGATGGTTCATTTGTTTCAACGTAAAGGCTATTTATGGGTGACGTCCTGTAAGCGCCAGTTGCAAGGCGTAAACCTAAATTGTGCACTGGGTCCAGTCGTTTCAGGTACGATGGCCTTGCTGAACCATATACTATACTACCATAGTCTAATGAGGATCGTACCACAGAGCGATAAATTTTTAGAAGGCCTGCCCTGTCAGAACCCCAGTGTTTATGTGAAAGGACTTTGAGTATGTTCAGTGATCGGGAAGTTTTCTTTTTTAATGTGTTAATATGAGGCAGGAAAGTGAGTTTTCTGTCAAATGTTATGCCTAGAAATTTATGTTCATTTTCTACAGGTAAATCTATTTCATTAAGGTGTAGGGTGGGATCTGCCTGTAAGCCTCGTTTGAGTGAAAACGGAATGGCCACTGTTTTCTGTGGGGAAAATCGGAAACCATTTCTGTCTGCCTATGTTGTCAGTTTATTTATTGTTAGCTGTATTTGTCTTTCACATGTTGATATGTTCGAGGATGTGTAAGCTATCTGGTGGTCGTCTACATAAAGTGAATACATAACAGACCTTGGTATTATTTTGTTAAGAGAATTCATTTTTACAATAAAAAGAGTTGTGCTTAAAATACATCCTTGAGGCACTCCATTTTCCTGAATAAAATCCCTCGAAAGGGTTGCGCCTAGACGGACATTAAATGAGCGGTTAGATAAAAAGTCTTTAATGGAGTTCAGCATTTTGCCACGGATGCCAAGTTCAGCTAAGTCCTGAAGAATTCCGAACCTCCAGGTAGTATCATATGCTTTTTCTAAATCAAAAAAGACTGCAAGAAAGTGTTGTTTGTGTATAAAAGCTTGTCTGACTGTATTTTCGAGACGGACTAGGTGATCTGTAGTTGAGCATCCCTTTTTAAAACCACACTGGTGGATATCAAGAAGTTCACAGGATTGAAGAACAAAGGTTAGTCGTATATTTAGGACACTTTCGAAGAATTTGGCGAGGCAACTGTTCAGGGCTATGGGTCTATAACTGTTAGGAGAGGTTGGGGGTTTACTAGGTTTAAGAAGCGGCACAATAATAGCTTTTTTCCAGGCCTCAGGTATTTTTCCCGATATCCAAACTGTGTTAAAGAACTTTAAAAGTGCTTCTACGGCAGGTTGAGAGAGATGGGCCAGCATTTCGTAGTGGATTTGGTCGGGTCCTGGAGCGGTTTTTTTACCAGCAGACAGTACTGTGTTTATTCCTTTTAGGGTAATCACACTGTTATATTTTTGGTTTGCCCCTCCACTAGTTGGAAGTCTTTGTTTTTCGGTTGTGTTTTTGTATTTTAAAAAAGACTGCGCATAGTGTGATGAACTTGAAACTGCTGCGAAATGTTCCCCCAATATGTCTGCCTGTTCCCCTATGCTTGTTTGTGTGCCAGGTGTTGTCAATAAAGGAATTGTGAATGGTTAAAAGTTCCCATTTAATTTTCGCACATGTTCCCACATTTTTTTAGATGTGATGTGACTGTTTATAGAAGAGACGTAAGTTTGCCATGATTTTTTCTCGGCACTACGACGGACGTACCGAGCTTTAGCTCTTGCTTTTTTAAAATTTATGAGATTCTCATGTGTCGGATACCTGCGAAATTTACCCCAAGCTCTGTTTTGTAATTTTTTTGCTTCCTTGCACTCTTTTGTCCACCATATTTTATGATTTTGTTGCACCACTCCTGACGACTGTGGAATAGCTGTGAGTGCGGCAGTTATGATACAATTAGTGAACTTTTCATTTATCTGGTCGATGGAGAGGTTATCTAAAAGTATATTTTCTAAATTTGCCTTTTCTCTAAAAAGTGACCAGTCGGCGAGGTGAAGCTTCCAGCGCCGTGGCCTTGTGGGGATTATTTCCGGTGGGGATGTTAAAGTGATTAGTATAGGGAGGTGGTCACTGCCATATGGGTTGTCAATGATATCCCATTTAAAATCATTAAAAACAGAAAGTGAGCTAAATGACAAGTCTAAAAAGGACATTTCCCCGAGGTAGGGGAGCAGTAGGTGGCTTTTCCTGTATTTAAAAGACATACATTGTTTGTGATGATAAAATCTTCGATTATTTGACCCCTAGAGTCACAGCACTCGCTTCCCCAAAAAGGGGAGTGAGCGTTGAAGTCCCCAACTACTAGATACGGTTCTGGAAGTTCATTGATAAGTTCTTTTAAATCGTGGACTGTTAATGTAAAATGTGGAGGAATATATACAGAACATATAGAAATTGTTTTATGGCTGACGACACTGACCGCAACGGCTTCAAGTTTTGTTTTGAGTGTGATTTCTCGAGCAGGGACGCCGCTTTGCACGACAATCGCAACGCCTCCAGATAGTCTGTTTGCGTGCTCACGATCGCGTCTAAAAATTTTATAATTTCAGGATATTTGTATGTTGTGGACCTAGATTTGTTTCTTGAAGACATAAGACTACGGGCGAGATTGACCCTAGGATATCTTTTATGTCATTGTAGTTCCTCAACATTCCTCTACAGTTCCACTGAACTAGAAAAGCCATATTTATGTTTGGGATAGGAACGATTGGGAGTTTACTTATTTTCTGTTGCCGTTATAGTGGCCCTGCCTTTTTTCCGCTCAAGAGAGCTGTTCCGCCGCTCTAAAGCAGGCGGACTGTGGGATACGTCCATCACCTCGCGAGAGGTGCTGGACGACCGCGGGGAAGCCGCGCGTGTGTGAGTGTCAGGTCTCCCCCGACGGGGGGAAGTCCTGCGGGATGTCGACCCATGGGCCGGCACTCCCTGGCTTGGAGTTGGCAGAGCAGCTTTCGCTGTCCCTGCCTGGGGCGTGGGTGGCCCTGCTACAGGCACAGTGAAACTGGCCTCGGCAGGTGCCGGGGTGCTGTGTGGTGCTACGCCCCTGCGCACCACATCAGCGAAGTTTGGTTTTGCTGAGAAGGAGAATGTATTTGTAAGTGCAAAACGCCTTCTGGCTTCTTTAAATGAAATGTTTCCTTTTGTCTTTATGGTAATGATTTCTTTCTCTTTTTTCCAAGACGGACACGCCGTGGAGTACGCAGCATGGTCTCCTTCGCAGTTTGCGCAGCGTAGTGCTGCGTCACATTCCTCAGACTGGTGGTCCTTTGATGCGCATTTCGCGCAGGTTTTGCGGCCGCGGCAGCTCTGTGAGCCATGGCCAAACTTCTGGCAATTGAAACAGCGACGGGGATTGGGTATGTAGTGTCTTACGTTGACTTTCAGGTATCCTACTTCGATTGTTTCGGGTAAGCTGCTGTTGTTAAATGTAAGGACCATGTGTTTAGTGTCTATTTCCTTTTTATCCTTGCGGATTTTGATCCTATGGACGTCAATTACATTTTGGTCGGAGAGTCCTTGAAGCATTTCGGTTTCTGTAAGGTCGATAAAGTCAGCCTCTGAGATCACGCCTTTGACTGTGTTGAGGGATCGGTGGGGAGTTACGGAGACAGAGATGTCCCCTATAGAAACAATGTTTGCAAGTTTCGAGCACTGGATGCTGTCGCGTAGTTCAAGGAGTAGGTCGCCGCTGGACATTTTGGATACCTTGTAGCCAGGCCCTAAGGTATCTGTTAGGCATTTGGTAACAAGAAATGGGGATATCATTCGGGCTTGCTTTTCGTCACTGTTGCTGTGTATCACATGAAACTTAGTGAATTTCGGTTTCTTTTTCGAAAAAAAATCTGCTGCTTCGTTCTGCCCTCTCTTGAGAGAGCGATCAGGTTTGGAAAGGGGGGGAGCCATAAAAAATTGATGTATTTCGGTCATGGTGCCAGCCACCCACCATGGAGTCCAACAAGGGGACGCGACAGGAACTTGAAAAAAGTCCTGCCTACGCCAGCTGTACACCTTAACTATAACCTAATATGACTCAACTCAGGGTAGTTGGTCATACACGGTTAACCCTCGCCGCCAGGAAAAAGAGGAAAAAACCAAGAAGGGAGGAGGATACAGGAAAGTTGTAAGAAAGGAGATAGGACAGTGAAAGATGGAGAGAACAACAGGAAAAGGCGACTGCCGATTTCCCCCGGTCGGGTCAGGCCGGAGGTGCCGTCTACAGGAAGCTGGGGCCAAAGTGGTGTGTTGCCTCCGCCGAGGGGCCTTAAGGGTTCAAACGCTCGGCATCGGCTCAACCACCAGGATCCCCTTTTCCCCGGACACGGCGATGCCACGCACGGCTAAGCGCGGATGCTCGGGTCCGTGGTGACGCATTGTTCACCATCATCCCCCTGCGGGGATGTCCCTGCGGATGCTCGGGTTAACCCCGTGGTGTCGCCACTCACCAACGTCTGCATGCTGCAGATGCCTCCCTGTGGGGAAGTATCCTGATTGATAAAGAAATCCCGCACCTAGTTCCTGTCTGTCGTCTGTCCGCTAATCCACGATTGCACAACACATGCCCGCCGCATAGTACTGTATACGACTAACTATTCCACACACGCTATTCTGCCATGCGGACACACATTATCACAACCGATCACACGCGGTGTTAAACTGCAGCGCACACTTGTTGCTGTGTCAGTTGGATTGGAAAATACAACACGCACTTGCTCAGTGCATTGCACATCATCGTCATTCCGAATATTATGCAATTTCGAAAAGAACAGGGAGATATGTGAGGAAATACCAGCTGCCTGTTGTGTTCTCCACCATTCAGTTTTGATTTATGTACAAAATGGCTCCCATCGGAAAATATTTCTGAATTCCGTCTTCTGGCTATTGATGTGAAAAATAATCAGTAGTCAAGGCATCCTAAACAGTGCACGTATGTCCCCGGTTCTATTAGTTACAATTAGTTACCGACCTCGCTGTTTGCGATTTGTTCTTAAATTAAACCACTTAAGCTGCAGTAATTTTTTTACCTGAACACGTTGTTCTTCATCTTGTGGTCGCCGCCTGTGTCTTGGCCAGTTCCCCGCCGTGGGCAAGCGCCATTAAGTCCTTGAGGACCATAACAACAACCGGCAAGTGCCCTAACTATGATAAATAGTCTCATGAAGTTATTGGTAAAGAATGAGCGATGCAATAGGCGGAAATGCTTCGTCTGCCGCTGCTGGTTAACGAGCTGCCCGAGTAGAAGCTCAGGGCCGCCCCAGAGAGAACCCTACCGTTCGCGCCTCCGAAGCACGAGGTCATAGCCGCCGCAGAGAGCACACGGGAGTTTGTAGTGCCAAAGGCATGTTGATTCCTTCCAGAGGACCCTTGTCTTAATCCCAAAAGAGTTTGTGTTGAAAATAAAGATTTTTTTTCGAACTGTACACACTTACACGTGTTTCTAAAGGGTTTTACCTGAGTACATTGCAAAATAAAAACTTTACAAAGCCACCCTCAAACTTTGCTTTATTTGTTATCGTAATCACCTTTAAAAAATTTAATCTAATTTATTTAATGAAGGTATTTACACGGACAATCCGCTCCTCGCTGTGTCAGCGCATGGTTTATTTTTTTTTCTACTGGTGCGACCACATTTTTAAACTCATAATTGTTCGTTTTTAAAGTTATTGCACACAAAGGAGGCATCCATGACGCGGGATAAGGGCAAACGTTGGCACGCAACCAAGGGCTTAAGCTGAGTGCTTTAGTGCTCCCAACCCGCAACTAAGAGCCTGCGACGCTGCAACCTGCGACGCTCCGAATATTTTTCACTGACAGCTGGCAGTAGTTCGTATACAAAAAAAAAGGGAAGCACGGGAATTTGCTCACTTTCGGTGCATGCCTCAGCCCCGGGTTTCAATAAATAGCAACAGCTATTTGAAATAAACTGAAAGACAAGAGCTCCAGTTGTAGACTTAGACTATTCAGACCACCTAGCTTTTATTACATCCAGGCAAAATAAGTTACAAAACCATTACAGAACAAGTTTATATGGATGGTCAAAGTTTTGGTGCCCTGCTGACCAAGTAATAGAGAAACTAATCATATAATTAGACCCAAGAAAAGAGTAGAACTACGTGTTATTATTAACGCTTGAACTCAACACACCTTGCCTTTTGTAAAATATTGTAAGGTGAGCATTCATCTGCGCCGTTATTTTCAAAACATATGTGGAATCTCATGCTTTTGTTTACCATAGGTCGCCAGAAAAATAATTCGTATTTATATCCATTATGTGAGTTTTTGCTACTTTTTCACCCCTATGTACCTGGAATTCTGAGTGTTTTTCTCGTACAAGCTTTTGCAACTCCGCATACAATTAAACAGCACTGAAGATGTTTAAGAAAAAAAAAACCTGTCATCATTGCGCGAGAGATAGCTTTGAGCCACTAGTGAAGCGTCCGAAGGGGACGAAAATAATCAGCTGCTGTATACTAAAACTTCAGCGTCTATATGAGATTCTCTGCGTCCCTAGCTTTTGAATAATTTAAGAAAGGCGACCAGGAGAAAACACGAATATGCTGTCTCCTGCACCATGCAAGTTATGAAGATTCTTCCCTATCGCGTTCAAGAAAAAGAACCACAAATGCAGATAATGACGAACTGGCCATTCAAGAAAGGCGCAACTGGCATTGTGCACGGAGTTTATTTGTCACACAGCAGTGCCTATATTGGTCAATGTGGATTGGTCTTTCAAAGAGAGAGCGAAAGAGCTGACGTTCCTCTTGAAAGCAAGGTAACTTGAGAAAAACACGAACAACAAAAACAGAGGTGGAAGGGAGGCCGACAGACTGACTACTGAATTTTTTTGTGTGAAAGATGGTAAAGGAAAAATTTTACAGTCTGTCTTCTGGTGCGTATTCCCATGTTGAAAAGCATTGTTGCGCGTGCAAAAAAAAAGACAGAGAAGTTGCGCCTTGCGATTGTAGACAAGACAAAATTTTTTTACACGCACAGTGACGCCGTACCTGAGAGGTGTTCGAAGCCTATATTATATAAAAAAAAACAACACGTGTGTCCTAGCTATCATTCCGTTGAACTTTCATATTGTGAAGCGCAATTTCTTGGCGCGAGGATGTGTCCACAACTACTCGGCAGCAATGACCGCGTGTTTTTTTTTTTTTTCGCGCATACATATCATCGAATAAAATTCAGTTGTGAGTGCGCGCGTTCTCGGCACTTCTGTTTCGGTTGTGTGTGTTTTATGGCGCAGTGACGTCATATTCATGACGCGCATCTATCGAGTAGCCAGCTTGCCGCTCTACTATAGCAGAGGTTGCAAAAGTAATGCTAGAAGCTATTCAACAACAACAAAAAAATGTAGCAGGAAAATCATTCAAGCCTGCAATATTTCGAAGGACAGTGACAGATAGGTTGGCACGCTCTCAGTTTCGTTATCATAGGAGGAAATAACGTTTCTCGAAGATTTTGTGGATACAGGAATGTTTCCGTTCTTGCTGCTGCTTTCTAATTGTTCAATTGTTTTCGTATTTATAATTTTACACTTGGCACTGCTTTTGCTACGAATGTTTTATTTGGATTATCTATGGCCCTGCTTTAGGAATGTCGTCAACGCTTTGTTGTGGGCCGTCGCCTGCTTCTCTGTCTGATTTTGTCAGATATAACTAGCGTGAACCGCCAAGTAGGAGCGTGACGACGGACTCGAAACGGCGTTATTGGTCCGGCCTCTCGAGGTCTCTGCACATGCGGCAACTCTTAAACTTCGAGCGACTCAGCTCACAGAAGCGCGGGCCGCGCGTTGCCGTGTTTCCTGTATGCATGACACATGCTACACGTCAAATATGACTGTGTTATCCACCTTACCCCTTAATCCGATGGAGCGCTGTTCGTTCGAAACATTCATCGGAAATAGAGTTAAGTTTCTCTCTTAAGTACACCGTTCGATCCGAAAAATTCGTGTTTTGAAATATGAATGGTCATGCGATTCGGTTGCGGCGCAAAGAACGCTTCTAACGAAACGAAATCAGAGCAGCAGAAGCTCTGGCAGTAGGAGAAAGGGCTACTCTAGGCGCTCCTACCGCGAAGAAAGACAAACAACCAGCGCGCAGGCCTATCCAAGTTATCGTGCAACAAGGCAGATCGGCGGTGTGTGCTGAATCTATAAGCCATTCTGCTACGCAAGTTCCTTATTAGCGACCAGCTAGTGTGCCGCCGAGCCCACTCATAGCTTTGTCGTGGAGTGATTCGGTGATTTTTTTTTTTCAGGGAGTGATCACGCACCTAACATGAGACGGCGAGGCAGAACATCATCTGTGATTTCATCGGTTGCAGGAAGCGAGAAGCTGTACCGTCTTGTGCTATTTTATGAATATCACTCGAGCTACGACTGCTCGCTTAGTAGATCAGCGCTCCATCATAGTACGAGTCGGCAAACTCCACCGTCATCTCAAAGTATGTTCCGTAAGCTGCGCACGGCCGGCGGTTGTTTTTTGCAGTTATCGCATTGTTTGGAATGTTCATAGTGATCCACGTGACATTAACTGCTTGCAGTATGCTCAGCGTTTGCAGCGAGTCTCACAGTAAACATTCTGCTTGTTCCTTTATTAGAGAGGCTGATAGTATCTGATGCTGTTCGTTTCAGAACGCTCTGTGCGCTAAGAGGCACGCAGCACATCCGACCGGCTGAAACCAGGCGCTTTTACTACATTCGGCTGGCTCTTCCCAAGCGCTCGCCTCTGCTAATGGCACCTCGGGGCGTTCCGAATTTCTTCGCATAGCGTTTGGATACCATGGAAAATTCAGCGCAACAAAGGGATGAGTACAAAGGAAGAAGGGACAGACGCGCCGAACTCGCCCAGCTCAGCACAATCGGGGAAAGCAGTAGGGCGAACCAAGAAGAACGAAAGAGAGACACAAGAACACAGGACCAGGGCTCAACTACGGAAAAAATTTTCCTTTTCAAATGGGTCATATTGTATGCAATACAATACGCCAAGAGCCCAGTGGTTTGAGCAACCATGACAGTGCAAGCAGCGCCGACGCAAACACTCAACTTTATCACTGAAGGCCAGATCAGATACCAGTAAAATCTCACTATCGTGCAGCCAAACGCGGAAGGGAGGAACGAAGTTTATAAGTACAAAATGCGTCTTTATTTCACAGCAAAACACGGCTAAGCGAATGTAGAGTCAAAGGAAAACGCTCAACGAGAAGAAAAAAAAAATACAAGCAACAGCAACAGCCTGTGTCTGTGGCTAAAAAGAATTCTAAAATGCCCTCTAATCCAGGAGGTCATGGGAAATCAGAAGGCGGGTGCACCGGCGTTTTCGGCCGCTATAGTCGGTCCCTGCGCTTTCCTCGGCCCCCAGCAGCTGTAGTAGCAGGCTGAAGCTGACGCCGAATCTAGAGGACCTGCCACCGGCTCACATCGCATCTGCGCAATAGTTCCACAAGAATCAGCGAGGGGCGTTCCGCGTTATGGCTGCGGCATCAAGTCGACTGTGTACATTTCTGATTTTTTTAAAAATGACAGATCAACATGTTCTAAAGTGTCCCTAAACAGTTCCGTAATAATTAATGCTAAATTAATGTAAATGTTGTATTAAACCATAATGCGTATTTTCTAAACATTGTTAACATTATTTCAAAGCTAAAAGGGTTTTTAAGAAAACAACCTAAATTATGTCGTACACTTGCCTTCTTCAATTGACGAGGCGACAGAACTTCCAGCCCACGTATCCGCCGTAGAATTACATGTTGAATGGAATCACAGGTGATTAGCCAGGCACATCACAAAGGGCAAAATAGCCGTCGCGGTAGACGTTGTCAATGTTGTCGTCATCCACGCATACCAGCAACCGTGGATCGTATCCCAGCGCTGCGCGCACAGCTGTCAGCAATGGCTGCCGAATGGAGACCTGCAGGTAGTCGACGGCCAGCAAAGGCTGCCCCGGCCACAGAGCTACATACACGTCGCAGTACGTCTCTATCGGGCAGTGTGGCTCTTTGGTCAGCAAGCAGGCGGTGAACACATCCCCGTGCACTGTCCAGTCGATAGTTGCTTCGCGTTCGCCAACTGCCATGGCAGCCGCAATGCTCCTCAGCAGCGCAGGACACTCATCAAAAGTAGGCGCAGTTGTAAGACGGAAGACCCGCCACACAACTAAGCGCTGGCGCTGCGCCATCCAGCTTCGCAGGCATGCTATCCGCCGGAGACAGAATTCGTCGCTCTCAGCAGCTTGGACGGCTTCGCATAACGCACCGTGAACATCGGAGGGCGGTAGTTCCCGAAGTCGCGGCAACCACGGCAAGTTCTCTTCGTCCAAGCGCAACAGTTGCGCTGCACTGAATCCACGCAGCAGAATTTGCAGGTTTAGCATCTGGATATCCGCCATAGAGGAGCCGAGTTGTGGTACTTAAGCGGCGATGGTTAGCCGGTGTTCGTCGACGTAAGGAAGTGCACACCCGTCTCGATAAGTTAACAAACGAAATCACTTCTCTGGCACAGCTGTTTCCGTTGCCCACGAGTAGATGTGTGGCTTAAAATTGCACTTCTGAGTGCTACTGCTGATACATCTCATTCTATTCAGGCCGTATTTAGGGGTGGTTTCATCTAATGACTGGCGTCAAGCCCTCTGCCGGGCGCAATGTACTCAAGGCATCACTCAGAGGCACTCTATCATTCTATGCTTTGTCATCCTGCATAGATTTTATCAAATATGCGGAAGTATTTATCTCTAAAGAAGCACTGTGAAAGGGCCCAAAATGCAAAAAAAATGCGTACAATAAATTTATCAGATAATATCAAATCAGGTGCCGCGTTTTTGAGAAACATATGCGTTAACCCTTATAAAAATTTCTATAGACAGTCCATAGACTGTCTATAGACTTTAGTCTATGAAGTCTATAGACTGTCTATAGACAAATCCTTTAGACTGGTCTATAGACAGTCTATAGATTTATGGCCATACACTTTTAGTAGACTTTTGTCTATAGACAGTCTATAGACAAATGTGTACTAAAAGTCTATGGGTCTATAGGAAGTCTATAGACACAGGTCTATAGACAGTCTATAGACGATCTATAGACTTATGGTCATACATTTCCTATAGAGGTGTCTATAGACCGTCTATAGACACTTGTCTATAGACGGACTATAGACGACCTATAGACTTATGGCCATAGACTTCCTGTAGATTACCGTCTATAGACAGTCTACAGACAAAAGTCTACTGGTCCAATAGACATGTCTATAGACTGTCTATAGACATTCCATAGGTGTGTGGCCTGGCAGTGCTATAGACCTTTGTCTATAGAGAGTCTATAGACCTCTGTCTACTAAACTGTTAGTAGACCATTATCTATAGACTGCATATAGACTGTCTACAATCATTGAAAAAGGTCACCAGACAGAGTTCACACATGAAACAATCAATATACTTACAAATTTAGTTTATTTCCAAGCTATCCAGGCTGGGAATATGCAATACATGCACCATAAGAATGCACCACAGTTACATAAAAGTTGAAAGTAACAGTCCGGCTAGTTTCCTCAGAAGCATTCTTGTGGCCTGTTGTCTGCAGTAAATCGTCCGGGCACGTTTACCTGTACAGCACAAAGGAAGAAAATAATATAAGAGGAACTGAAAAAAAAAATTCCCGTTCCATCTCTACACATGTGCTTTACAATGCAAGGCATATCCTGGCTATGCCATTCTAGAAAGGCAATCTTGATCCTTTGGTTTGGTTTTATGGGGTTCAAAAACCCAAGGCGACACAGGCTACGAGACGCTGAAGTGAAAGGCTGGGGAATAATTTCGGCCACCTGGGCAGAGTACACAGGCCTTTAGCATTTTGCCTCTATTAAAATGCGACCGCCTAGGCCGGAATCGAACCTGCATCTTTCAGGTCGCCATACGAACATGACAGCCACTGAGCTATCACGCCGGCTCGATCATATCAGTAAATACACGAAAGATTATATGCGTCGTAATAAAACATTGTAACAAAGAACCCTAATCCCTGGAGCACTCTACTCTGAATCCAGTACTGATACTGATTTCTGTATGGCAATACTGTTACAGCCAATACTGACCTCTTTATGGCAATCATTTTACTTTATTTGTAACAGAAGACTTCGAACAATTGTGCCACATATCTGCATTGACTCGCAAGGAGCTGTTAAGAATGCCACCTCCATAATATACAGATTCAGTGCACCTCACACAGGGATCCAAAAAGGAGAATATTGCAGCATTTATTCTTATAACCGCTATAGAAGAAGCGCTTCAATATACCCTGCGTGAAGCCTGGTACACCCAGCCAAATCTTTAACTGGCTCGGGTGTTGCATCGCTAAATGCACCTTGTAAAAAAGGTGCCTTTCGGCTACACTGCTGGCATATTCATGCTGTAATTTAACGAGTGAAATGTCATTTCGTGCTTCCTTTTTGTTCATATAATGTTTGAGTGCAGTACTTGCGTGTTTAGATCAACGTTATCAGAAACATTCATCTGCCACTACGAACAGCTGAAACAAGCGGCCTACGCAGCAATGGATCTGCTCCACATGGCTTCATCCTCTGGGTAAAGTACCACTCCTTTCATGACGGGCTAGTGGTTTACAAAGATTAAGTGCAAATGCACCACCAGAATCACTGCTGCGTATCCCGCTTGTTCCTGCTCTTTGTAGTGGCAGACGATGAATATTTCTGATAACTTTGATCTAAACACGCAAGTATTCAACTCAAACATTATATTAACAAAAAGAAACTATGATATGTCATCTCACGCGTCAAATTACAACTTGAATATGCCAGAAGTGTAGCCAAAAGGCACCTTTTTACAAGGTGCATTTAGCGATGCAACACCAGAGCAAGTTAAAGATTTGGCCGGGTGTACGTAAGCCGATACCAAAACGGGCACAAGCTATACAAAACCAGCAGGCAGAAGCAACCAGTTCACCACAGATTTTCGCCTATAACTTGAAGCACAAAGACGGAACAGCATACTCATACATCTGCGCGCGCTCTTAGAAACAAGCGGGTTGCAGCGCTTCCATGCCGCGCTCATTATTCAGAATACTAATACAGCACACAGAGGCTGCAGCTGCGCCGTTTCAAAAGCAGTCGCGAGGTTGAGACAGCAAATTACTATCACGATAAAATACCGTCTGAAATTCACTTAGTTTTTCCTTCAAGTGCAGCCCCAACAGCGCAGTAAAGAGGTGTGTTTATTGCATGGAGGTAGCCTAACCCAACGCTGCTAGAAAAATCAGCGAAAGCATTGAACGTGCTCAAAGTAGGAAGTATTTCAATGAAACAATTGCAGGCGCAGCTATAATAACACGAGAGCTTAATTTAATTTTAGGCGCAAATAAGCGGCGAGTCACATCGGCGCTTCCGTAACGTAGAAGTCTTAAATCAGAAACACATACTTTGCCTCTAGCGCAAATGGTATTCGAGAAATCTGTGCACGTGTGAGCGGGAGTCATGAACGAACCACTCGGAACGAAATGTAAGCCACCTCTTGTCGAGCCGACCTTTACCCAGCTTTCAAAATGAAGTGCCCGCAAGCCAGCGGCGGCGGCCAACGGCTCTGATGACAGACACGGACGAATCCATACGTGTGCAACGAAAGGGAGATGGGATGGAGCTCGTGGGTTCTTCGCGGTGTTTGAGCACGCCGTCCATTCGCGCCGGCAACGAATTTTATTCACCCATCACACTACAAGCATTCCTCCAGCGCCGCTTGACTACAACTTTGACAAACGTCTCGCGCTCCAGTCTATAGCGTTACAAGACAACTTTGCTGAAACGTCGGCGTCCACGACGCGCACCGATCGAACGTCCATACGTAGCAAGCAATGCACACCTCCAAAAGAACAGCACTCCATGGTCCAGAGAGGCGATAACACAAATATAAGAAAATAAATGTAATCCACCACTGAACGAGTACGTTTGTCGAGTAAGTACGTTTTCGGAGGTGCAAAGTAAATTGAGCTCACACGGCGCTAACTAACACACAGTTCCATTTCGGCCATCATTCACAGGCTAAACGACATTTCTGGCCGCGCATCTACCTTGAAACACGAAAAATCTAGTAGACAGCTCGCGAGGAGCGGCTTATCATCAAGGGCATCGCACAGACTGCCTTTCCGCGCGTTAGTAAAGACAGCGGCACAGAGATAAGCGGCATTAGTCGAGAGCCCGATGGCTTCCGCCTTAGAAACGAAGATAGGACGTTTGTCACTGCGCACATAATCTGTTCTGCACACACAGCTCTGCTTAGAGTGGTTTAGGAGACCAAATGAATAAAATATAAACGTGTAGACTTACCGTAAGGAGACGATGAAGCTGGATTTTGAAGAAAACGTAATCCGCGTACATGGAGGAAGGAAAGATGTCCGCGAAAAACACGCCACCGCCATTGATGCAGCCACGCACAGGGTTGTTTGCAGCCCGAATAATTTTCCGCC
The DNA here is from genome assembly GCF_055824585.1 of Amblyomma mixtum. Classification (NCBI taxonomy): domain Eukaryota; kingdom Metazoa; phylum Arthropoda; class Arachnida; order Ixodida; family Ixodidae; genus Amblyomma; species Amblyomma mixtum. Next base: position 130,105,581 of record NC_143021.1, read on the forward strand.
GTCTCGCGGTAAAATGGGTAAAACGTGAAACAGAAACCCATTTCACGGTCGTATCTTTATCGCTCGCACTCTTGCCGTGTGCAGCTTGATCTGATATCCAAGACCACAGAAGGCAATCGGTTTATAAGCTTAAATTCTTCGCTTACCCCCTAAAAATTTTATTGTTTTCGTGAAAACACAACCGAAATCTAACTTCTTGTCGGTATACGCGCCGCATCTCCCACCGAATAGTATGTGGTACAATTCTCAAATAATAATTATAAGGTTACATAGCATAACGTCTTTTTTGCGTGTGTTCGTGTTTAGAAAACTGATATGCGCCACATCAGCGTGTCATCGGCTCCGAAGCAACAGGTGCAAGGGTAGGAACGAAAAAATACTGGCTTTGTGATTGTTGCGTCGCAGCACTTATTCACGTGAATACAAACTGCAAAGGTAGAAATGGCAGATGTTAATCGCAGAAAGGACCAGGCTCTTTGAGATTAATCTAAGATGTTTCTAAGGCATGAGCGCTTCCTTGAATTCTCACACCCGTATTTCCCCCTTTATTTTCAGGACGTTCTAAAGAGAAATGTAGATCCTTTGATAAAATTTTTCTGATTTCAGCACGTTGGACAGTAACGATTGAAAGATGGAATGGAATTTTGTCGAGCAATTCCTTTAAGGGACAGCGTATTCGTTCAATGCAGTAGAGTTTGCGGGTGCCCTTACTTCAAGAACGGCTGCTTTTCCTCGGCTTACTTGTTAGCATTAAATATTAAATTGTATTGACAATATACGTCACGGTATAACGAAAAGGAGCTTGTCAGGGCTCCTGAAAACAATATACAGGAGGGTGTTGTAATGGTCTTACGCAATACATTTTAATTTCCGTAATAGCGAAGAAGGTGGGGGAATCCCGACATAGTTGCGGTCACTAGAAGCAGGTCCCCTCAACATACAGTGCAAAAAGAAATTGACATTGTTCTGGACTTAGTCGAAGGTCAGTGTATCGAACATTGTTAGATAAAATTACGATTGTTATAGACTGATCTATAGGCAGTAGACTATCTATAGTGTACAGTCTATAGACGAAAGCAAATTGAGGTAGTTGTAGACTGTAGTCTGTAGAGAGTCTATAGACCGTCTATAGACGAAAGGAAATTGAAGCAGCTATAGACCGTAGTCTATAGAGAGCCTATAGACCGTCTATAGACGAAAGGAAATTGAAGCAGCTATAGACCGTAGTCTATAGAGAGTCTATAGACCGTCTATAGAGGAAAGTAAATTGTGACAGCTATAGACCTTAGTCTATAGACCGTCTACAGACGAAAGGAAATTGAAGCAGTTATAGACTTAAGTCTATAGACAGTCTATAGACAAAAGGAAATTGAGGCAGCTATAGACCTTAGTCTATAGCGAGTCTATAGACCGTCTATAGACGAAATCAAATTGAAGCAGTTATAGACTTTAGTCTAAAGACAGTCTATAGACAAAAGGAAATTGAGGCAGCTATAGACCCTAGGCTATAGCGAGTCTATAGACCGTCTATAGACAAAAGGAAATAGAGGTAGTTATAGACTTCAGTCTATAGAGAGTCTGTAGACCGTCTATAGACAAAAGGAAATTGAGTCAGTTATAGACTTTAGTCTATAAAGTGTCTATAGACAGTCTATAGACGAAAGGAAATAGAGGCAGCTATAGACCTTAGTCTATAGAGAGTCTATAGACGAAAGGAAATTCAGGCAGCTATAGACCTTAGTCTATAGAGGGTCTATAGACGAAAGGAAATTGAGGCGGCTATAGACCTTAGTCTATAGAGAGTCTATATACCGTCTATAGACAAAAGGAAATTGAAGCAGCTATAGACTTTAGTCCATAGATTTTCTATAGACTGTCTATAGACAAAAGGAAAAGTCTATAGGATGGCTATAGAGTCTATAAAAAGTCTATAGAAAGTCTATAGACCATTTTTATAAGGGAAGAGCTTACCAGCGTCTCTATAACAAGTTACTGGCTGGTTGCTCGCTGCTAACTACCTGCCCTTTCACGGGATTATTCTTGTGTCGGCGGGGCACAAAAATAATCTTATCGAGTGGTCTAGCTGAGAGGAACAAACGGCACGCGTTCACGACGGCAGCTGGAGGCCAATGCCATTCTTTAAAACGGGTTCCTTACTAGCTTTATCGATCGACGCACACGTCGCAGTCTCTTAAGCAGGTCATTCTGATAGCTGTTTTCAGAGAAGGTAAGAGAAAAGTATAGAGAATCTGCCTCGGCACAGGTGACACTGGAGTTGTTCTATTTGGCGACGAAAAACTGGCGATCTCAGCCGCTTGCAGGGCTACAAACGCGAGAGTACACTCTTAAAGATTTGATGCCCGCGTTCGGCAGATATCATTTATTGCCTAGCTTCTCTCGGGCGCAGCTCAGATAGCTCACCGAGTGCAACGAAATCTGCTTGCTGTTCTCGCTGGGTGTCTGCTATGGTGTTGCAATCGACGCGGAAAACTTCCGCGCAGGTTCGCCGTGTATATACTGGTAGCGTTGATTTCATATAGAAGCCCATACGTTCAATACATGCCAACTTCTGGGTGGAAGCGAGCGCATTCTATGGCAGGATTGCAAAAGCGAGACCATCAATATTGTGACTAACCAGAACAATGGCGGCCGCAGACGCAGACGGAAACCTCTGAGCGGCCGAGTTGATTCCCAAAAACCTAGCCCAGCTCAACCGCCACTAATGCGACTGTGTCCTCTTAGTCCTCGTCTTGAATCAGCGCGGAGGTAGCGCTGGTGAGGCTAGTGGCATTTGTCCCTCCACCGTAAAACGAAAGCATTGAGTTGATACGATGCTATTTACAAAGAAATAGAAAAGCAAAAAAGGAAATGTCGACAGGAAAAGCACAGAGAAAAGTTGATAAATACAGTCGATAAGGAGAGGAAGCCGAGGAAAAGTTAAGAATATCATGCACAGAACGAGAGCGTAGATTAAAATACAGAGTGAGAAGCACTGCAGTCACGCGAGAGCTGCGATTTCAAGCCACCCAAAGGAACAGTATAAGTTCGTAGCCCCCGATGGCCGCACTTCAATTAGGAACGACTAAAATGCGCGTTGCCGACGTGGCGGAAGACTTTATATAAAACCGCGGTTCCTAATAGCGAAGCGCCCCTCCGCGGTGGCTCAGTGGTTACGGCGCTCGGCTGCTGGCCCGAAAGACGCGGGTTCGTTCCCTGCCGCGGCGGCTGAATTTCGATGAAGGCGAAATCCTTGAGACTTGTGTACTGGGCGCTGTCAGTGCACGTTAAAGAACCCCAGGTGTTCGAAATTTCCGAAGCGCTTCACTACGGCACCCGCCATAGCCACTGTTGCTTTGGGACGTTAAACCCCAATAAACCAAACCTAATAGGCGTCTCTCATAGCCTTAGTCGCTTTGGGACGTTAAACCCCATAAACCAACCAACCTAATAGCGGAGCAGCTGTGTTTCGTACAACCCTTTTTGGCTTACAGGGGCCCACACCCATTCACGCTCAGTTGATAATAGGGCACTTCCCTATGGCGGAGGTTGTAATATCGGGAGCCCGTGTATTCCTGTGGCTTCATGCGGAATCGAGCCAGCTGACAGGTTTTATGACTTTTACGGCGAAGCTGCCCGCATCTAGTGTGACGTCGCCATCAGCGCACACCAAGGCAGCACAGGTAATCAGACCAATATTGGAAGCATAGTGGCAAAGGCCGGTCCAACAGAGGACCTTTCTGAAGCCACCCATTCAAAATATCGGGCGGAGTTCCTGTGCTGTTTTGGCAGAAGCACCGGTTCTATGTCATCCGCCCTTCTGTAAAAATGTGGAACGGGGTAAAGCTCGCTGTTCCCTGAACTGCGGTTTTATTCGCGAAGGTGACGTATGGGAGTTTTGGTGCTTTGTTTTGTGTTCCACATCCACGTGCTTGGAAGTCATATCCGCCAGCGACTTTTTCAGCCATTCTTTTTTAAGGCCCAATCATCCGGAGTTGGTCTCTTCCTCCTCCATGTCGATGCCACCAGCCGAACACTGTGCGACATCCATTTGAACCGGAATTCTCATTACAAGATTCGTAAAGACTTGGAATTGAGGGTACTTAGGTCGCTGGTTGGAATCCCTGCCATGAGCTAGGCTGTAACTTAACTAGTAAGTTTTGGCAGCACAAAACGCTTAACCGTATGAAGTCAACCGGAACAGTCTGCGGCAAACGGTTGGCCCCAAATTTTACACGAATGTCCGGAATACGTGGGCCGACTTTGGCGCCTGCTAGCCGGATGTCATTACAGGGTTGACATGGATTTGTGCTTTGGTGTTTGGGCATCACGCTTAAGAGTGTGATTGTTATATTATATAACCACCATGGTTACCATGGCAACCACTGGGTTACGGTTTGCGTTGTAACGCATAACGCTGAGACCAGAAACGCTAGAAGCAGAGCTTCATGCTGTAAAAGAGTATCCTTGGTATGGAGGCCACCATCTTGAATTCTATCCGTGGAATCAGAATACCTTGCAGGCTCGAACCGTGGCCACTAGAGCCAACGCTCTAAAGCTGCTGTGGTTTAGCATTGCTGTACGCTAAATATTGCGCGAATACACAGCTTTTTCCAGGCTGGAACCGACACCACGTACTTGAGAGCGCTACTTGTGTTGCACTGACTCAACGCACCTAGAAACTCCCAGCGATTTATCCAACGGGCATGGCGTCACGCAGAACCAGCGATGGCATTCTGTGGACTCCTTGGCACCGCTGCAGCACGCTGTCGAGTTACACTGTTTAAAGCGAAGCTTAAACATCTTCCAATATTTTCGTCGTCAGTGCCAATTTACACAGTTCTGCAGAGCCCATATCTGCAGCGAAGTTGTCAACGCTAAAGCGCACTGTTCTATTGACTTTTTCCTCCACAGTGGTGTCCACGCCAAAGCATACAAGGCACATGCGTGTTCTAAGAGCGCGACTATTATTTGCATAGCAGTGTTATTTGATGATTTAGGCGATGTGCAGTGCACAGCGCGAGAATGTGTTGCAGTTTACATGAAGTGGGTTCGGTTGCGAAGAAAGCCTAGTGCTCTCGTGCAGTGGCCAGCGGAGCTAGTCTCTTGACGCCATCGAGGGTTTGAATCCCAGTCACAGATGTTTGTTTTAATTCAATTTATTTATTTATTTCAGCACGCACAAACCCACAAAGACCGCTAGCATACAAACATCGCCAGACCATTCTCGGGGTTTACCTTTCGGAATGGTGCACTCGCATTAAAAAAAGCTACTGGCATTTGGGCGCCTATACCTGGACATTGTTCAAAATAGGAGAAAACGGGCCAGTTCCGCACATCGTGATGGTTTTTCAGGCAGAGGGAGAAGGAAGCAACTCTATCGCCGTAGCGTGCAGGGATTTAGGGCAGCTGGGATTGCTATCGCCCCCAGCTGGGGCCGACTTCCTGAGCCCACGAAAGGAGTGCCAGTTGGATTGTCTTGTCAGGCCTTCTGAAAACTTGCCTCCATTCCTCCTCAGATAGAGCTGGCAGTAAGGTTCGACGGGGAGTGTTTATTTATTTATTTATTTATTTCTCGCGAAACGCCAGAGGATGAGCGCCTGGGTGGCGACTTCTCCCTGATTATAATTTTGTGGACGGGTTCGTATTCCCCGTTTGTGATGAGTGAAATTTCCAAATAGCTAAGGATCGATTGTGTCTGGAACCTGCGAAGCATGGTGACTTGCGCTCAATTTAAGTAGGGCTGGGGAGGCGGGATTTGGCTTTTGGTCTATCTCTGGAGGTTGATGATTTCGGGAAAGGTCTAGGGATCCTTGAAAGACCGTCTGCGTCCGTGGGGCCGACCGCCCGATTGCTTATTCCTTAGGCTAGTCGGTCGACCCCTTCGTTTGCAGAGGTTCCCGCGTGAGCGGGTAGCCAGGCAGGTTTATCTTTTGGTCCGGAGTGCAACAGCGAATGATGCGTGCTGCAGGGTGGCAGATAAAAGATCTCGTGTGCAGGTAATCGTATGTGAGGTCGTCTGAATACAGAGCGGTGCCGTGAGCAAGCGTTGAAAATTGTTTTTGAGGAACGGAAATGACGCAGTAACTGTCTTGCATATGTCGGTGCACACGCGAGCCACGCCATATGGGAAGTGATAAAGGAGGTAATGAAAGAAGAAAGGAAGACATGCTGTAGTGGAGGTCTTCAGAATAATTTCGACCACCTCGGGACCCGATTAGGCGGTCCCCATGCATTGACATTGCACAGCACACGGTCGCCTTTTGCGCTGCGCCTCCATCGATACGTGGCCGCAGCAGTGGGGTTCGAACGCGTGTTATCTTATATTTGTTTTACCCTGGTAGTCACACATGCCTCGTACCTTTCGAGGGCATGGCCAGTGTCTTTATGGTGTTCCGCTGAAGCATTTGAGGAACCATTGCCCTGGGAGGCGTCGGTTTGGTACGGCTTGAATTGCCTACTGCGCGTCCCCATTTCTCAGCATACTAGTTTCACGGCGTACATAGATGAATCAGAATTGTTCATCTGATGAATAAGGCAGTGCTAAAATGACGCATCCAAAAGGAATAATCGCTCAGAAGCTTTACACACACATTTACATATATACTATCGATCCCCTAATATCCGGGTCTAAGGGAATTGCAAAATAATTTCAACTATGGATAATTCGGCATAAAAACATCGCGATAGATAAGCTTATTTGTAACCTAGCAGCATGAATACATTCTAGGCACGCTAGTGACAAGTTTTTATCAGGATGTGCAGCCGCGGGTGCACTGGCAGCAGGGCGCTCGTTGGGCGTCGCTAGGATAAAGCCTGTTTCGCATTTAAACTGCAGTGAACGGCTCTTTGGAACTGGCCAAAACCTATATTATATAGTCACGAATATTACGTGCCACACAATCGAGGACAGAAGAACTGCTCCAGGCTGCCGAGCGGTCGCAAGCAAGATGGCGATGTTCCTCTACTTCCTCCAATTCTGAGCTCTATCATTTCTCCCTCCTCTGCAGCATCGCCTTGATGCGGCCTGCTTTCGCAGTAGGAAAAATATGTTTGAAGCGCAATGTTAAACACAGTTATCACGACACAGAACCGGCAGCACTCATGTCCAAGTACAATCAGCAGGACGGCCGTCGTACGGCTTCGTACGAACGACGTGCAAAACATCCGGACGCGGTGGTCTGCGCGATGAGCGGGCTGGGGTTGCCGGTGAAACTTTGTATGTCACGTCGATAATGCGGCTGAGAACACGGTAAGGACCGAAGTATCGCGCAGTAATTTTTCAGACAGCCCACGGTGAAGAGATGGTGTCCAAACCCACACATGGTAGCCTGGCTCGAACGTATCAATTCGCCGTCTGAGATTGTAGTGGTCAGCGTCGACGTGCTGTTAATGGTATATTCGTTGCATGGCCAGTTGACGTGCTTCTTCTGCCCGCTGAATGAAAGCGGCGACGTCAAGATCAGGCCCTTGGTAACACTGATGGTCGACAGGCAACATGGCATCGAAAGAAGTAATAACTCGACGACCGAAGACAAGATGGAAGGGTGTGAGCCGGGTTGGCTCTTGCAGGTCCTTATTGTACGCAAATGATACGTATGGGAGAATTTGGTCGCACGTTTTATGCTCCACATCCACATACATCAAGAGAATGCCAGCTAAGGTTCTGTTAAGGCGTTCATCCAAGTCAGTTGTCAGTGGGGGGTACGCCGTAGTTCGCCTATGGCTGGTTTGGGTCAGATCTAAGACTGCCTTAGTCTAGCGGGCCGTGAAAGCAGCTCCGTGGACAGGAATTATAACCGCTGGGGCACCATGACACAGCACGATGTTGCGTACAAAAAACTTGGCTACTTCAAAAGCAGCTCCGTTCGCAAGAGCAGTTGTCTCAGCGTACCGCGTCGATAATCTGTCCCGACAGTAATTCAACGTTTTCCAGTGGGTGACTGCGGGAATTGGCCGAGTACGTACATTCCTACTTGTTGAAAAGGCGTTTTCGGAGATGCTATGGGGTGAAGAAATCCGGTGGCCTTGAAGGGTGCTGACTTACGGCCCAGTTACGACAGGTTTTGACGCATGAGCGCACTGATGGAAGTAATCTTTGAAAGTAGTACCTCTGCCCAATCCTTGCTAAGGTACGACTGACTCCCATGTGGCCGGCAGATGCTTCGTCGTGGCAAGCGCTCAAGATATCGGGTCGCAGCTGTGACGGCACTACGAGTAGAATTCTTACAGTGTAGCTTTCAAGGTTGCGCTTGAAGAGAACACCGTTTTGCAGAGGGAATTAATGCAGCCCACGGGAAAACACGAATAACACGAGGACCATCACAGCCTTCTAGGTACGCGATGAGCGGCGTACCTCTGCGTCCGCCCTTTGAAGCTGCGCCATATCGTTCGCGCTAACAGCACCAAAAAATGTAGTCTTCAATGATTTGCGGGGAAGCCAGGTCCACTGGCGCGCCTCATAAGCAATCCGCACAAAGCACCGAGAGAAGAGTCTCCTCCTCAGGCGCCAAGTCCGCTTTGATTCTGACGGGCGGAAGGGCACGGAATGGTGGAGCCCGGTCTTGAGGGGCTGTCTCTAAGGTGCGCACTTGAGGCAACATAGCGAGTCATACAGGAAGGCGACAGCGGTGCCCTTGCCGAGATGCTGCAACTCGTTGGCAAAATTTGCAAGGAGCCCATAACCACAGCCGTCTTGTAGTTGTACGAGCCCTCGAGCGGCGGCTACTCCATTCTCGAGCAGACGAGGTACGTTGGTAGCAGTACTACAATCGTAGTCGTGGAAACAAATCATTCCTCACGAGAACAAGCACACTGGACCGGGGTGGCACCATTACGCCATCGTCAACAAGTCGCAGAGAATCATTATCATTAGCCCGAATATGCCCGCTGGTAGGCAAAGGCGTCTCCCAAGAATCTCTAATTAACCTGGTCCTTTCCCAGTTCCGGCCACGGTATCTCTGGAAACTTCATTTCATCTGTCCACCTAACTTTATGCCGCCCCCGGCTGCGTTTTCTTTTTCTTGGAAACCACTCCGTTATCCTTAAGGACCAGCAGTTATCTTGCCTTCGTTTTTCATGCCCTGCCCAAGCCCATTTCTTCCTCTTGATTTCGACTAGGATGTCATTAACCCGAGTTTGTTTCTTCACCCACTCCGTTCGCTTCCGACCTCTTAACGTGCACCTATCATTTTTCTTTCCATAGTTCGCTGTGTTGTGCTTAAGCTGAACCCTCTTTGTTAGACTCCACGTTTGTGCCCCACAGGTGAGTGCCGGTAAGATACAGCTCTTGTAAACTTTTCTCTTCAGGGATATTAACAAACTGCCATTCATGATCTCAGAGAACCTGCCATATGCGCTGCACCCTATTCTTATTCTTATAATTACTTGCCTCTCATGGTCGCCATCAGTTGTCACAAACTGCCCTAAGTCGCCATATTCTCTTACTACTTCCAGCACCGCGACATCAACTGCGAATTTCTGTTCTCTTGCTAGAATGTTGAATATTACTTTGGTTTTCTGCACCTTGATTTTAGCCCCACCGTTCTGCTTGTCTAATTCAATGATCATGCTTTGCAGCTCATGTCCTGAGTGACTTAGCAAGGCAATGTCACAAGCGAATCGCAAATTACTTAGGTAATCTCCATTAACTCTTATCCCCAACTGTTCCCGTTTTAGGCCCCGGAATACCTCCTGTAAGCAGGCGGTGAATACCATTGTCAAGATCGCGTCTCCCTGCCGGACACCTTTCCTTATTCGAATTTTATTGCTGACTTTATGCTGGAGTATGGTATCTGAGCAGTCGTTATAAATACCTTGCAATATTTTCACATAACACTCTTCTGCACCTTGATTCCGCAATGCCTACATGGTAGCTGAGGATTTCACTGAGTCAAATGCTTTCTCGTAATCAATAAAGACTATATATAGAGGTTGCTTATATTCTGCGCATTTCTCTGTCACCCCATTGATACTGTGAATATGGCCTATATTCGAGTATCGTTTACGAAAGCCTGCCTGAACATTTGGGTGTGTGAAGTCTAAGGTTGTCCTGACTATATTAGAGATTACCTTAGTAAATACCTTGTAGGCAACGGAGAGTAGGCTGATCGCTCTGTAGTTCTTCAAGACCTTTACGTCTCCTTTCCTATGAATTAAGATAATGTTAGAGTTCTTCCATACTCCTAGTACGCTACAGGTGACAAAGCATTGCGTATACAGGTTGGCTATTTTCTCTCGCACAATCTCTCCTCCGTCTTTCAACAAATGTGCTGTTACCTGATCCTCATCAGCTGCTTTCCTCCTTTGCATTGCTACTAAGGCTTTCTTTACTTCTTCCTTCGTTACCCTTAAGTACCAGCGGTTATCTTGCTTTCGCATTACACGCCCTGCCCAGGCCCATTTCTTCCTCTTGATTTCGACTAGGATGTCATTACCACGTGTGATCCGGGGCCCACCCTGCTCGCTTCATGGCTCTCAAAGCTACACAAATCATTTATCCTTCCGTAGCTCGCTGCATAGTCCCTAACTTAAGATGACCCCTCTTTGTTAGTCTCCACGCTTCTGCCCCATAGGTGAGTACCGGTAACATACAGCTGCCCTATACTTTTCTCTTGAGGGATATTGGTAACCTGCATTCATCACCTCAAAAAACCTGCCATATTTACCCACCTCGCGGTTGCCTTGCAAGGCTGTTGAGCACTACTTTTCTGAATGTTAATTTTTATACCCACTGTTCTGCGCTGCCTAACTCATTGCCCCTGTTTTCCAGCTCATCTCCTGGGTGACTTAGCAAGGAAATGTCATCAGCGAATCGCAATTTTTTTAGATATTCTCCATTAACACTTATCCTAAAATGTTCCAAATCCAGGCGTCGGAACACGTCCTTGATATAGACAGTCAATAGCATTGGCGAGATGGTGTGTCCTTCCTTGCCACCCTTTCTTACTGTAATTTTATTGGTGTCTTTATTACTGACTTCAGTCGTTAGAGATATCTTCCAGAATTTTCGCATAAAATTCTTCTACACCCTGATTCCGCAATGCCTGTATGACAGCTGACGTCTCCACGGAGTCTAATGCTTAAGCGTAACGAATGAAAGCGATACATAGGAGTTCGTGATATTGTGCTCATTTCTCAATAATCTGATTGATATTGTGAATATGGTCTATTGTCGAGTATCCTTTACGAAACCCTGCGTGATCATTTGGTTGATTGGAATCTCAGGTTGCCGTAATTCTATTTGCGATTAACTTAGTAAATACCTTGCAGATGCCCTTAGGCCGTAATAATTCACTATCATCATCAGTAAATGATGATAGTGAATTATTAGTGAATCAGTTATTTCCCGTCACCTTGCAGGCGACGGGAAGTAACTTAATCAGTCTAAAGTTTCTCAAGGCGTTGCCGTCGCTTTTCTTATTAACATATAGTTAGCTTTCTTCGTATTTTTGTTTTTGTTTATTTCTGACCTACATTGCGCAAATTAAGTAAAAGCAAAAGGTAGTTCCGCACCTGACAATGGCCTGCTCTTCCTATACAATGAAACCTATCCAAACAATAAAACACACTATCGCACTGATTAGGACTAATACATTGTATGTAGCATAGGAAGCATAGGTATGCTCGAGGTCATAGGGCATTGAGTCTGCAGTGTGGCTAGTTTTTCTCGCCTAACCTACCTTCCATTCTTCAAGAGATCGGCGGTTATCTAATCTTCACCAGCTGCTTGCACCTTTGCATTGCTCCTACGACTTTCTTTACTTCCTCTTTGCCGGATGTCTCGTTGCTCTGCACTCCTGCAACTCTCGTTAATGTTCTGATTACGTTGATGACTGCATAGATTTGCCTATAATTCTTCAGCTACATTAACTATCTTCTGTGTATTTCTAAGACATTGCCTTCTTTGTCTCTTAGCGCATGCATCTGGTGTTTACCTATGCCTAGTTTTCTCTTCACTGCTTTTAGGCTACCTCCGTTCTTGAGAGCATGCTTTATTTCTCTATATTAAGCTGCATTATGTTGGCTACCTTGGCCTTATTTATTAACTTTCATAGCTCTACCAGTTCTGTTCTGTCCATTGGGTTAGTCGTCTGTATCCTCTGGCGTTTCTATATCCCACTTTTTTTCTCCTGAGATAGCTTGCCGGTATCCTGTCCAACGATCCTACCGCCTACTTCTATTACTAACTCCGTAGTGATAACCATGACATAATTGTAGATTGCTTGAACTTTATTATCGCCGTCGTATGATAGAGCGGAATATCTGTTGTGCAGCAACATTCTGGATTATTCTACTTTCCTTCTTACCGCTAACTCGTTAATGGGCTTTCGCTTCATTGATTTCTTCTGTTCTCTCTTCCGGTCTATGCTAATTCTAGACCTTACCATTCAGTGATCGCTACAACGCACTTCTCCGAGCACCACCACATCCTCTACGATGCCAGGGTGAGCGCATAGTGTAAAATATATTTCATTTTTATTCGACCATAGCGGCTCTTCCGCATCCACTTCCTGTTCTCTCATTTCAGGAAGAAGGCATTGATGATTAGTAAGTTACTTCTATCAAAGAACTCTACTAATAACTTTTCCATGCTATTCCTGGAGGCCATAGTAGCCTACCGCATAGTTTCTGGCCAGCTTCTTGCCTACCTTCGCACTGAAGTCACCCATTAGTACAGTGTACTGTGATTTTAAGGCGAAAGCCTTTAATGCCTCATTCTGTCGTGACCAAGGAATGTTAGCAAATGTGTCCGCATTTCGGCGTCAGTACTTAAAAAAAAAATGTCGAGGCTGGGAATGGAACCAGCGCATTTGGCATTTGAAGTGGAGACGGTACCAATCCGCCACGAAGGCTCAGGATTTGGGTATGAATAAAGGCGCATCTAATGAATGCATGGGCTTCCTAAATAAAGTAAAAAACCTAAAGAAGGAAAAAAAGAAACAAGCAAAGATAAAAATAATGGAAAAATAAAAATAATGAAAAAAATAAAGAAAAAAATATATGAAAAAAAAAACAAAGTGCGCCAGGAAGCGCTTTCGCCTTGCAGCACTTTGGAGAGCCAAAGTGCCCCCTGAATATTTGCTTTGTTCATTGCCGATGCCACGTCTTCATAGAATCTTCGAACAATCTTGTCATCATGGATGGATGTAAGCGCGTAGACCTGCACCACCTTCATATTGTACCTCTCATTAAGCTTAATTGCGATAACTGCCAATCTCCCGTTAATATAGTAGAACTCCTCCATGTTGCCAGCAATATACTGATTGTTTAGAAATCCCACACCTAGTTCTCGTCTGTCGTCTGTCCGCTAATCCACGATTGCACTACACATGCCCGCCGCATTCTACTGTATGCGACTAACTATTCCACACGCACTTTTCCGCTATGCAGACACACATTCTCACAACCGATCACACGTGGTGTGAACTGCAACACACGCTCGTTGTTTAGCCCTGTTCGAGTGGCATATTCAACACACAGTTGCTCAGTGCATTGCGCATCGACGTCATCACCAAATACTATGCGGTTTCGAAAAGAACAGAGAGATATGTGAGGAGATACCAGCTGCGTTTTGAGTTCTCAGTCATTCAGGTTCGATTTAGGTAAAAAACGTACGGCTGCCATCTGAAAATCTTTCTTAATTCCATCTTGTGGCTATTCATGTTAAAAATAATCAGCAATCAAAGCATCCCAGACAGAAGACCTTTTTCTTTTCCCCAAAGGAGTTTGTGCTGAAAATAAAGAAACTTTTGGAACTGTGAACTCCTACACGTGCGTCTAAAGGAGACCTGAGTATATTGGATGATCAAAACTTTACTAAGCCGTGCTCAAACTTTGCTTTATTTATTATCGTAATCGTCTTTAAAATGTTTAGTTTGCTTTACTCAATGCAGGTATTTACGAGGACAATCAGCTTTTCGTTGTGCCAGCGCAGGTTTTTTTTTAATTTTACAGGTGCAAACGGATTTTTAAACTAATAATCATTCCTTTAAAGAACTAGAGCATATAAAGGAGGCATCTATGACGCAGGAAAAAGCAAAAAATACCTTGCAAAGGTTGGCACGCAACTAAGTTCTCAAAACTGATGGCTTGAGTGCTCTCAATCTGCCATCAACAGCCTGCGACGCTGCAGTCTGCGACGCTTGAAATATTTTTCACTGACAGCTGGCAGTAGTTCGTTTGCAAAAAAAAAAAAAATGGAGGCGCCGAAATGTCCTCACTTTCGGTGGATGCCTCAGCCCAGGGTTTCGATAAATAAGCAGCAGCTGGCAAAAAGAATGTGAGAGACAAGCAATCTAGTTGCAGAGTAAGGCTCCTGCGACCACCTAGCTTTTATTACATCCTTGCAGTGGAATTTGCAAAAACATTGTAGCACAAGTTTATATGGATGGTCATAGTTGTTCGCTGCTGACCAAGTTGTAATGAAAATAATCATAGAATTAGACACGAAAAAGAGTAGAACTACGTGTTGTTATTAACGTTTCGAATGAACACGCGTTACCCTTTCTAAAGTATTTCAAGCTGCGTATGCATCTGCGTTGTTAGTTTCAAAACATAGGTGGAATTTTATGCTTTTGTTCACGTTAAGAGGACAGAAAAAAGAATTGATATTTATATTCTTTATATGAGTTTTTGTTACTTTTGTATCGCTATGTACCTGGAATTGTATGTGTTTTTCTTGTACAAGCTTTTGCAACTCCGCGTACAATTAAACAGCCTTGAAGTTGCTTGAAAAAAAAGGCTGTAATCATTAAGCGAAAGATAGCTTCGAGGCACAAGCGATTGTTCAATGGGGAACAAAATAATCATCTGCTGTATACTAATACTTCAGCGTCTATATGAGATCCTCTGCGTCACAAGCTTTTGAGTAATTTAACAAAGGCGACCAGTAGACAACACGAAAATGCTGTCTCCTGCACCATGCAAGTTATGAAGATTCTTCCCTATCCCGCCCAAGAAAAAGAACCACAAATGCAGATAATGACGAACTGGCCCATTCAAGAAAGGCGCAACTGGCATTGGGCACGATGTTTATTTGTCACACAGCGGCTCCTATATTGGTCAATGTGGATTGGTCTTTCAAAAAGAGAGCGAAAGAGCTTCTGTTCGTCTTGAAAACCAGGTAACCGCAGAAAAACACGAACAACACAAACAGAAGTGGAAGGGACGCGGACAGACTGACAACTGAATTTTTTTTGTATGAAAGATGGTAGAGGAAAATTTTAAAGTCTGTCTTCTGGTGAGTATTCCCACGTTCAAAAGCATTGTTGTGCGTTCAAAAAAGAACTGGAGTAGTTGCGCCTTTCGCTTCTAGACAAGACAAATTTTTTACAGGCACAGTGACGCCGTACCTGAGAGTTGTTCAAGACCTATATTATAAAGAAAAAAAAAACAAAACATGTGTCCTAGCGATCATTTCGTTGAACTTTCAGATTGTGAAGCGCAATTTCTAGGCGCGGGGATGTGACCGCAACTACTTGGCGGCAATGACCACGTGTTTTTTTTTTTCGCGCATTCATCTTTCATCGAATAAAATTCAGTTGTGAGTGCGCGCGTTCTCGGCACTTCTGTTTCGGTTGTGCGTGTTTTATGGCGCAGTGACGTCATTTTCAAGTCGCGCATCCGTCGAGTAGCCCAGCTCTCCGTTCTACTACAGCTGAGTTTGCAAAAATAACCCTGGAAGCTATTCAACAAAAAAAATGTGGCAGAGAAATAATTCAGGCCTGCAATATTTCGAAGGCCGGTGACATATTGGTTGGCACGCTCCCTGTTGCGTTATCATAGGAAAAAGTAACGTTTCTCGAAGATTTTGTGAATTACAGGAATGTTTCATTCTTGCTGCCGCTTTCTAATGGTTCGATTGTTTTCGTATTTATCCTTTTACCCTTGACACTGTTTTTTGGTATCAACGTTTTACTTTGCATTACCTATGGTCCTGGTTTTGGAATGTCGTCCACTGTTTTGTTGTGCGCCGTGGCCTGCTTCTCTGTCTGCTATTGCCAGATAAAATTAGCGTGAACCGCCAAGTAGGAGCGCGACGACGAACTAGAAAAGGCGTTCTAGGTGCCGCCTCTCGAGCTTTCCGCACATGCGCAAAATTTCGCCATCTGGCCACGCTGCAGCTCACAGAAGCGTGGGCCCCGCGATGCCGTGTTTTCTTTATGCATGACACATGCTACACGTCAAATATGATGGCGTTATGCACCTTGCCCCTTGATCCCCTCGAGCGCTGTTCGCTGGCAACATTCATCGGCAATATTGTCAAGTTTCTCTCTTACGTACACCGTTTCATCCGAACAATTGGAGTTTTGGAATATGATTGGTCGCGCGATTCAGCTGCGGCGCGAAGTACGCTGCTGATGAAACGAAATCAGAGCAGCAGAAGCTCTGGCAGTAGTAGAGAGGGCTACTCTAGCGCGCAGGCCTATTCAAGTTATCGTGCAACAAGGCAGGTCGGGGGCGTGTACTGCTACACAAGTTCCTCATTAGCGACCAGCTAGTGTGCAGCCGATCCAACTCACTGCTTTTTGTGGGGTGTCTCGGTGATTTTTTTTTTTTTTCAGGCTGGGATCACGCACCTGACATTAGACAGTAAGGCAAAAAAAATTATCGGCGGTTTCAGCAGTTTGCAGAGAGCAAGAAACTGTACTCTCTTGTGTTATTTTAATAATATCACTCGAGCTACGACTGTTCGCTCAGTAGAGCAGTGCGCTTTCATGGAACGAGTCGGCAAACTCCACGAGAGTGGCTGCATGCGCACGAAGCACACGACTGGGTCACCGTCATCTCTAAGTACAGGTGCCCCAAAAGTAATACGGAGCACGCGAGCGGTGGCCGGAATGGAAAAAAACTGCATGCCAGCGCGCTCTATCAGCAGATGTGCGGCAAAGAGCGAAGGGGCGTCGGCACATCCGGCTGACCTATCTCGATAACTTGATGCTCGCGTTATCGCCGCTACGAGCGAAGTTGCGCTGCTACCATCAGTGCTCGCCAGGGGCGCTTTCAATACATCATGCAAGGGTTTGTTGCTTGTCCGCGCCGTGTACAAAGTGGCGTTCGGCAGATTGCATTTTTTGCTTTTTCAAGAATGCCACCATTTTCATCCTGCGAGACCGCCGTGGTTCGCTCTTCGCTTCGCGGCGAGTTTGTGACAGTGAAAACTGAGCAAACTTCACGAAGGACGCAGAAAGAGAAGACGACACACAGACGCTGATCTAACAATGGAATGTTTTGCCCCGATCGTCTCCTCTTTCTGCGTTCGTTGTGAAGTTTGCGCTGATTTTACCGTGATGAACAAGCTCATGATGTGTTCGTCGAGTTTGTGCGCGAGCTATAGAATACAGACGCTTCGTCCGTCGCTATGGCGAGTGAGAACTTTTTTTTTGTTCAAGGAAATGTATGAAAAAAAGAATAATATGCATGCGTTGCCGTCGTTGTTTTCATTATAAAAATAGGGCCTCAACAGTATAGCAACTGAGCTAATTAAGGATCACTTCCCTTGGCACAAATTTGCTTTCTTACAATGGAGGAAAAAAAGAAACAAAAAACGAGCTTGCCTCTCATTTAGTCGTGCCCTAACGGCTATATTTTGCAAACATGCAAGGAGAAAAAGGCAACAGGGTGGAGGATATTGAAAAAAAAAACAACTTCCAAATGCACTTTTTATACAAACTCAAAGTTTAATAACGGGTGAAGCTCCCGCTCACGTTAATGACATCGACCATGCGTCGAGGAAGGGACTCGTATAAAGAGTCGACGTATTCGGGCTGCTCTCGAAGGTTGTCCCACTCTGTTTTGACGGCCTCCCAGAGCTCATCTGGACGCGTGCTGTGATTTATACGAGACAGATTATTTTTCAGAGTCGCTGTTGGTCCCATCTTGAAGAGAAAGTCGACTCATCTGTAAAGATGACTTGTCGCCAGTTGTCGACAGTCCACTGCTCGTGGGCGCGAGCAAATGCTAGGCGCTGTGCCCTCTGTCTTGCCGTCAAATACGGCTTCTGCGCCGCCACACATCCACTTAATCCGGCTTCATGGAGACGGTTTCGAATGGTGCTCAGACTGATGTCTATACCGAGGGCATCACGAATTTCTTTTGTGCTCTGAAAAGGGTCCGCAACGGCTGCAGCGACGATCAGTTGGTCAGCCTCCGCCGAAGTGCGCCGCTCGCGACCTGGACGTGGAGCATCGCCAAGGCGGCCGTCTTCATCCCTGTAGGCTTGAATTATGCGATTCACTGCAGTCATCGACCTTCCAGTCCTGCGGCATATTTCTCGTTGCGGTACACCCTGCGCGCACAGAAGAACAATTTGACGTCTGACATCCAGTGGAACTCGGGGCGGCATTTTTCGCCGAATGGGAATTTCCACAACGTTCGCTGATATTTATGTGCTTGTGGGCGTGTCTTGCAAAATGTGTCTGGCCTTCTTCTCATCGATTGTCAAGGTGACAGCATGAACGAAGCCAGCGACTGCGACGTGCTCGGCCACTATCTCGTCCCATATGATTTGGACGGCCCTTTGAACGATGATGCATTCTTCCAACAGAAAGACTGTAGTCCCGTCCACACTGCGGGAGTCATGAAAGTCTTGCTGGAAGAACGGGCTCAGCTGCTGTTGGGGTGGACGCCAAAGGACGCCGACATGAACATAGGTGAGGTCGTTTGGTGAACGTTGGAAAGCAATCTACCTCGTATCAGCCAAAGAACGAGTCCAGATGACCTTTGGGTGGGAGGCTGTCACGAATATGTGGGACAACCTCCGAAAGCGACGTCGACTCCTTGTACGAATCTCTTCTTCGGCACTTGACCTATGCCGTGAGCCTGCGGGTGGGCTTTACCGGTTATGAAACTGTTGAGTTCCATAATACGGCACCTTTGGAGGTTATTTTTTTAACTGTCTCCTTTCTGCCACCCATTTCTACCTTTATTTGTTTAAAGTTTTGTTCTCCAGTGTAAAAAAGTGAATTTGTGTTGAAGAAATCGGTCTTGAATTATTAGCCCACTTGGTATGTCGTTGAGCAATTATTTTTATCAAAGACAGCACATGCATGCTATTGTTTTTGTTTTTTGTCACGGGATCCTTAGAGCGAAACAAAGTTTTCACCGCATTTGCCAAAACGTTGCTCGAGTGCTTAACACCGCACAAACTCGCCGCTATGTGTAGCAATAACTTCGGCTGTTTCGCAGAAAAAGATAATGCAGTTTTAGACGAAGCACAAATGCTCACGGTGCCGATGGCAAACATTTCTGCACGGCCCGGGCGAACAAAAAACCATGAAGTATTGAAAGCGCCCCTGGCGAGCACTGATGGTAGCTGCGCAACTTCGCTCGTGGCGGCGATAACGCGAGCATCAAGTTATCGAGATGGGTCAGCCGGATGTGCCGACGCCCCTTCGCTCTTTGCCGTACATCTGCTGATAGAGCGCGCTGGCATGCAGTTTTTTCCATCCCGGCCACCGCTCGCGTGCTCCGTATTACTCTTGGGGCACCTGTACGTTCCTTAAGCTCCGCACGGCCAGCGGTTGTTTTCTGCAGTTATCGCATTGTTTGGAATGTTCAGAGTGATCCACGTCACGTTAACTGCTTGCAGCATGCTCAGCGTTTGCAGCGAATCTCGCAGTAAACATATTGCTTGTTCCTTTATTAGAGAGGCTGATAGTATCTGATGCTGCTTGTTTCAGAGCGCTCTGTGCGCTAAGAGGCACGCAGCACATTCGACCGGCTGAAACCAGACACCTTTACATCATTCGGCTGGCTCTTTCCAAGCGCTCGCCTATGCTGAGGGCGCCTCAGGGCGTTCCGAATTTCTTCACATAGCGTTTGGATACCCTGGAAATTCAGCTCAACAAAGGGATGAGTACGAAGGAAGAAGACACAGACGAGCCGCACTCGCCCAGCTCAGCCCATTCGGGGAAAGCGTCAGCGCGAACCAAGAACGAAAGAGAGACACAAGAACGCAGGACAAGGGCTGAACTACGAAAAGAAATTTCATTTTCAAACGGGCCATATTATATACAATCCAAAACGCCGAGAGCCCAGTGGCATGAGCAACCATGAAAGTGCAAGCAGCGCCGACGCAACACTCAAATTTATTACTGAAGGCCAGTTACCAGTAAAATCTCACTGTCGTGCAGACAGATGCTGAAGGGAGTAACGGAATTAATAAGGACAGAATGCGTCTTTAATTCACAGCAAAATGAGAGTCAACACGGCGAAGCGAAACCAGAGTCAAGTGAAAACGCTAAAGCAGAACAAAACAAAATACAGGCAACAACAACAACCTGTGTCTGTGGCTAAAAAGAATTCCAAAATGCCATCAAATCTAGGAGGTCATGGGAAATCATAAGGCGGATGCACCAGCGTTGTCGGCCGCTACAGTCGGTCCCTGCGCTTGCCTCGGCCCCTAGCAGCTGTAGTAGCAGGCTGAAGCCGACGACGAATCCAGAGGAACTGCCACCGGCTCTCATCGCATCTGCGCAATAGTTCCACAAGAATCAGCGAGAGCCGTTCCACGTTATGGCGACGGCATGAAGTCATGTTCAGGCTGAATGTCGACGACTGTGTACATTTCTGAATTTGTTAAAATTCCACATCAACATGTTCTACCGTGTCCCTAAAGAGTTCGTTAATAATCAACATTAAAATAATGTAACCATTATATTAAACCATAATGTATATTTTCTAAACATTAACATTATTTCATAGCTGAAAGGTTCTTGGGAAGAAAACAATCTAAATTATGTCGTACACTTGCCTTCTTCAATTGACGAGGTGACAGAACTTCCAGCGCATGTATCCGCCGTAGAATTACATGTTGCATGGAATCACAGGTGGAGGCCTGCCACATCACACAGGGCAAGAGAGCCGTCGTTGTAGACGTTGTCAATGTTGTCGTCATCCACGCATACCAGGAACCGTGGATCGTATCCCAGCACTGCGCGTAGAGCTGTCAGCAATCGCTGCTGAATGGTGACCGGCAGGTAGTCGGCGGCCAGCAAAGGCTGCCCCGGCCACAGAGCTACATACACTTCGCAGTACGTCTCTATCGGGCAGTCTGGCTCTTTGATCAACAAGCAGGCGGTGCACACAGCCCTGTGCACTGTCCAGCCGATAGTTGCTTCGCATCCGCCAGCAGCCAAGGCAGCCGCAATGCGCCCCAGCAGAGCGGGACACTCATCAAAAGTAGGCGCAGCCGTAAGACGGAAGACCCGCCACGCAACTAAGCGCTGGCGCTGCACCATCCAGCTGCGCAGGCATGCTATCCTCCGGAGACGGAATTCGTCGCTCTCAGCAGCTTGGACAGCTTCGCACAACGCACCGTGAACATCGGAGGGCGGCAGTTCCCGAAGTCGCGGCAACCACGGCAAGTTCTCTTCGTCCAAGCGCAACAGTTGCTCTGCACGGAATCCACGCAGCCGAAGTTGCAGGTTTGACATCTGGATATCCGCCATTGAGGAGCCGAGTTGTGGTACTGATGCGGCGATGGTTAGACGGCGTTCGTCGGCGTAAGGAAGTGCACACCCCTCTCGATAAGTTAACAAACGCAATCACTTCCCCGGCACAGCTGTTTCCATTGCCCACAAGAAGATGTGCGGCTTAAAATTGCACTTCTGAGTGCTGCTGCTGATACATCTCGTTCTATTCAGGCCGTATTTATAGGTGGTTTGATCTAATTACTGGCGTCACGCCCTCTGCCGGGCGCAATGTACTCAAGGCGTCACTCAGAGGCACTCTATCATTCTAGGCTTTGTCATCCGGCATAGATTTTATGAAAGATGCGGATATATTTATCTCAGAAGCAGCACTGTCAAGCGCTCCCAAAATGAAAAAAAAATGCGTAGAAAAAATATATAAGATAATATGAAACCAGGTGCCGCATTTTCCAGAATCATATGCGTTAAGGTCTTACCAGCGCTCCTATAACAAGTTACTGCCTGGTTGTCTTCATAACTCTTCGTTCTTTAACGCTCGCTGGCTAAGCACCCGCCCTTTCATGGGATTATTTTTCAGGCGGGGGGGGGGGGGGGGGGAGGGGGGGAGGGGGGGGGCAAAAATAATCTTGTCGAGTGGTCTAGCTGAGAGAAACAAACGGCACGTGTTCACGACGGCAGCTGGAGGACAATGCCATTCTTCAAAACGGGAGCCTTACTGGCTTTATCGATTGACGCACACGTCTCAGTCTCTTAAGCAAGTCATTCTGGTAGCTGTTTTCGGGGAAGGTGAGATAAAGGTATAGAGAATCCGCGTGGAACATGCGGCACTGGAGTTGTTTTATTTGGCGACTAAAACTGGCGATCTCAGCCGCTTACTCGGCTACAAACGCTCGAGCACACTCTTAACGATTTGAGGCCCGCGTTCGGCAGATAGCATTTATTGCCTAGCTTCTCACGGCGCAGCTCAGATACCTCACCGAGTGCAACGAAATCTGCTTGCTTCTCTCGCTGGCTGTTTTTCACGGCGCTGAAATGGACGCGTCTCACTTCAGCGCGGGTTCCTCAGGTATATACTGGTAGCGTGCGTTTTATAGAAGCCCATATGTTCGAAACGTGCAAGCTTGGGGGTGGAAGACAGCAATCTGTGGCACGAATGCGAAAGCGTGGTCATCAATATCGTGACGAAGCAGGAGAATGGCAGCCATAGAGGTAGACGGAAACCTTTGAGCGGCCGAGTTCCTTCCCAAAAACCTAGCCCAGCCCAACCGCTTCTAATGCGACTGTGTCCTGTTAGTCGTCGTCTTGAATCAGCGCGAAGGTAGAGGTGGTGAGGCGAATGGCAGTAGCCGCTGCTCCGTAAAAGGAAAGCATCCTGTTGATGAGAAGCAAAGTATTTACAAATAAAGAGAAAAGCAAAAAAAAACAACAAATGTCGACAGGAAAACCACAGAGGAAAGTTGCAAAATACCGTCGATAAGGACGGGAAACAAAAGTTAAGAATAGCATGCAGAGAACGAGAGCGCAGTTTAATATACGGAGTGAAGAGCACTGCAGTCACGCGAGAGCTGCGATTTTAAACCACCCGAAGGAATAAAATATCAGTTCGTAGTCGCCGACGGGCGCACTTCCATCAGGAAGGACTTTATAATTCACGTTGCCGACGTGGCGGAAGACTTTGTACGGTCCTTAATAGCGGAGAAACTGTAATTCGGACAACCATTTTTGGCTTACAGGGGCCCACACCCACACGCCCTCACCTGTTTATAGGGCACTTACCTAGGGCGGAGGTTGTAATTTCGGGAGCCCGTGTTTTCCTTTGTCTTGGTGCGCAAGCAAGCGAACTGACGGGCTTAATGGCTTTTTCGGCGAAGCTGCCCGTGTGTAGTGTGTGATGTCGTCACCAGCGCACAGAAGCATCGGATCGACGTCACGCGCTCTTCTGTAAAAATACGGAACGGGATAAAGCGGGTTGTTCTCTCAATCACTTTGTTATAAGCAAAGGTAACGTAAGGAAGCATCTGGTGCAGCCATGCCCTTGGCGAGAGATGCTGCAACTCGCTGGCAAAAATTTCAACGAGCACACTGCCACAACAGTCTTGTAGTTGGACGAGCTAGCGAGTGACGGCTACTCCCTTCTCGAGTAGCAGGTGTACGTTGCTAGCAGCGTTGCCCTCGTAGCCGTGGAAACAATCATTCCTCACGAGAACGAGCACACTGGACCGGGGTGTCACAGTTGCATCGTTGTCAACAAGTCGCAGAGCATTATCATCAGCCTTACTACGCCCACTGTTGGGCAAAGACCTCTCCCAAGTCTCTCCAATTAACCCTGTCCTTTCCCAGTTGCGGCCACCGTATCCCCGCAAACTTAATCTCATCCGTCTACCTAACTTCCTGCCGCCCCCTGCTACGTTTGCCTTCTCTTGAAATCCACTCCGTTACCCTTGAGGACCAGCGGTTATCTTGCCTTCGCACTACATGCCCTGCCCAAGCCCATTTTTTCCTATTGATTTCAATTAGGATGTCATTAACCCGCGTTTGTTCCCTCACCCACTCCGCCCGCTTCTGATCTATTAACGTTACACCTATCATTTTTCTTTCCACAGCTGGCTTCGTTGTCCTTAACTTAAGTTGAACCCTCTTTGTTAGCCTGTATGTTTCTGCCCCGTATGTGAGTACCGGTAAAATACAGCTGTTGTATACTTTTCTCTTGAGGTATATTGGGAAACTGCCATTCATGATCTGAGAGAACCTGCCCTATAGGTTACGCCCCAGTCTTATTCTTCTGATTACTTTCCTGTCATGCTCGCGACCAGCGGTCACTACCTGCCCTAAGTAGACACATTCTCTTAAAACTTCCAGCGCCTCCCTACCAAATGCGAACTGCTATTCTCTTGCTAGGCGGTTGAACATTAGTTTGGTTTCCTGCATGTTAATTTTTAGCTGCACTGTTCTTCTCCGCCTGTCTAACTCATTTTTCATGCTTCTCTGCTCATGTCCTGGGTGACTTAGCAAGGCATAACCCATATACAAATCGCAAATTGCTTAGGAATGCTCCATTAACTCTTATCCTCAACTGTTCCCGTTTCAGGCCCCGAAATACCTGCTGTAACAAGGCGGCGATTAGCATTCGCGATACCTTTCTGGTTAGAATCTTATTGCTAAATTTATGGAGGACTACAGTTATAAGTATCTGCAATCGTTATATTTACCAATATTTTCAGATAACTCTTCTTCTATACCCTGATTCCGCAATACCTGCATGACAGCTGGGGTTTCCACTGAGTCAAACACTTTTCCGCAATCAATGAAGGCTATATTTAGGGGTTGGATATATTTTGCGCATTTTTCTATCGCCTGATTGATAGCGTGAATATGGTCTAATGGCGAGTATCCTTTACGAAAGCCTGCCTGATAATTTTGTTGATTGGAGTCTAAGGTTGTCCTGACTCTATTAAGCGATTAGCTTAATAAATACCTTGCAAGCAACGGACAGTAAGCTGATCGGCCTGTAATTCTTGAAGTCTTTGACGCCTCCTTTGTTATGAATTAAGATAATGTTAGCGTTCTTCCAAGCTCGTGGTACGCTCGAGGTCACAAGGCATTGCGTATACAGGGGGCTACTTTTTCTCGCGCAATCTTTCCTCTGTCGTTCAACAAATCTGCTGTTACCTGATCCTCACCAGCTGCTTTCCCCCTTTCCATTGCTCCTAAGGCTTTCTTTACTTCACCCTTCGTTACAGGCGCGATGTCCCATTGCTGTGCTTGACTGCCTCTCTCAGTTACGTTCTGATTATATCCGTTACTGTATAGATTTTTGTAGAACTCTTCGGCTACTTTAACTATCTTAGCCATGTTGCAAATGACGTTCTCCATTGCCATCTTTGTCTCTTAGCGCATACATCTGGTTTTTACCTATGCCTATTTTTGTCTTGACTGCTTTTAAGCTACCTCCGTTCTTGAGAGCATGCTCGATTTTATACATTTTAAACTTCCTTATGTCAGCAAGCATGCGCTTATTTATTAAATTATTTGGCGTTTTTTAATGAGATCTTTAGTTTCTTGCGGTAGCTTCCTGGTATTCTGTCGAATCATCCTATAACATTCTTCTGCGGCGCACTCCGTAACGATACCACTGAAACGTGAACCATCTGGTCAGTGCGCGCCACGGCCCGTTTCATCGAGGACATGATCCGCCCTTCGTGCAGGCCAACGACAGCGCCGTTCCATTGCTGAAAGTCGCGACCGCGGATGAAGTCCCTGGAACACTCACCGAGCACTACAAGTTCGCCGACGTACTCAAAACCACGGATATCGACACGAGCTATGCACGTGCCGGCGGGGATTGTCAGGCGACCCCGAGCAGTGCGAATGCTAGGCCCCGAATACTGCGTCAAAATTTCTTCAGTTACAGAGCAAGGGCAAAGCACATGACGCAATAATCGGCACCTGTATCCATCAAAGCGTTCCCGTCGACTCCGTCAATTGTAACACACAAATCGGAGGTAGCTCGTTGGATGCTGTCGCTAGTCGCTGCCTGAGAAACATCGTCGCATGGTAGTGGCGTAGGAGGATCTTCCCAAATCCTCGAATCCAGAGGCCGCTGGAATCAGTTTTGTCTGGCATGGACTGGGAGAACGGCGCCCGGAGTAGCTTGCAGCTTGACAGGGGCTTGGGGAGCACTTGCACCTCAGCGACGGGGATGGAGCCCCTCGGTTGCCTGAAGTGACGTGGTTCTGGCGTGACGAGAGATGAGATGCTATCCCATGTGGTCGTTCCCCGCCCTGTGGGCACTGGTCGTCCGGCGCGAAACCACGCAGGCCCACGCGGCGGTATGGGGATGCCCTGTACAGGTGGCCCGCCTCGCCGCAGTGATAGCAGTGGGGCCGACGATCCAGGGCGCACCACACATCACTCTCTCGCGGTTGCTGGTAGGCTGGCATATCGTGACCGCGAAAGAAGCTGGGTGGGATCACTACTGGCATCGCGGCGGTGGCATCGTACCCAAAGGCCTCACGTCGCATGGACGCATACGTGGGTCTTGCATCAAGCCTGCGACGAACCTCAGAAATTTTGTGCTGTTGTGCTGCCAGGCGTAGTTCGTCCCGAATGACTCCACACAGTGGGGGGAAAGATGGCGTATCGGACGGCATCCGGAACGGCTGACCGAACGGACCGAACTGACCGAAGGCCCCCTCAACATTGCTCCACGTTCATATGGCATTATGATTTCACAGCGCAAGCGATGCCTGCCGGCGGTCAAGGACACGCAGCCGACACGTTACGCGAGCGACGCGGTCAGGAAAAGCGCAACTTGCAAAGTTGCGCTGCTCAGTTCATTATGCCGAATGGCCGCGGCAATTGCATCAATGTAGCGCGTGCCTTTCCTGAACATTTGCAAAGAATTTGCAAGGTCATCGTGCATTAACATGCACGATGTAGGAAATAATTCCAACAATCCGGGTTCAATATATCTGGGTTCAACTCTCAACAGCATGTCCTGAATGATCGTATCCATATAATGCACCGACCCATTCTTGCATCTCATTCTGATCATGTAAGGGATATGAGCGTCGAATCAATAATAGGCTTTCTTTTCTTCAAGCTTTGGCGAGCGCACATTTCTAGCCAATCGCGAACTCACGAGGAGTGCTCAGCATCAACATAATTTTCAGATAGGGTTCGTTAAGTATGCTGCGTTCCTCAGGGCCTCTTGTGTTCGGATTAATTTCTAAAGTAAAAAGCACCCACAGGCCCAGCTGTTTGTCAAAATTCCCGAAAGGATGTCGCAACTCGCAGCCGTGATGTGATTCGCCATGACATTTGTGTGCCTCCTCGCACAGGGTTGGGCGGTGGACGCGCCAGCGCTCTAAAAACCACACCAGTAAAACCGCTGAGCCAGCGCTGGATGGGCGGCTGTGTGCAACAGAGCAGTGAAAAACGGATTTTTTGATCAATTTTTTGGCCTCTGGTATGTCTCTTTCTATACTACGCACGGAAAGCAGCAGGCTACATTGCATTCGGACGCTCAGCACGGTGTTTGCCTCTTCCAGTCGGAACTGCAGAGGCTGATTTTCTTCCTAGTCATTTTTAGCCAGCATTCTGCACGCTTCAGTTAATGAGCGGTTCCTGGCTTTGTTTCTCCAGTTGCGGCGCTCATCATTCACTCAAAAAATCACTGTATGATGCCGCCGGTATCCAGCTCCGGTACGAGAAAGCGCTGGCTGAGAACAGCGAGCATGCAGTCACATGCCGCCGGCTGTCGAGACGTTGGACACGTTTGCGAGAAGACAGCAGAATAATTACAGTGCGGTGGTTCACGAGTCAACCATAGGCGAAAACTGACTGGAGTTGGAGTGAAAAACAAGAATTGAAAAAAAAAATTAAACACAAGAGATTTGACTTGTAACAGAAATACAAACCTGAATTGTTCAGCGTTCTGGGTGAAATGGGACAAGAGATGGAAAGGAGGGGCGACGGTATTAAATGAGTGCCGCAAGTGTCACTCCTGTTATTCCCCGTCGCTGTCCTCCTCTGCACAGAGCGCTGAATGTTTCGAAGATGACGCACCGTCAAGCCTCGGTCGTTGCTGGCCTGAGCGATTTATGCGATATTCATCAAGAAAAATCATTTCTCCAAAGTATTTGTGTGTTTTGTCCGGCTAAATCTAAGTATATCCTACGCTTTTTCTCTTCGCCGTAATCAAAACGCAGGTTAGCTTTTTGGCGTGCACAAGCAAGCAGCTGCAGTTTAAATTTTCGATATTAACGACACACTAACGAATGTGGCATTTTGATGTTACGACATACATCTGTCTCTCCACCTGTCAGCTAATATTATTGCACTGATATTATTGTTACTAGTTTCAAAAGGCAGTTGGTGTTTTTGCAGGACAGTACATACGCCTAAATGAACGAAAAATGATCAATGAGTGGCCCTGGCAAAAAGCTTCCCCTTCCGCCTGTTTCCTAATAAAATTATTGAAGTAGTACAGTTGCTGGCAGCGTTTTTAAGATCATTATGAAAAACTCAGGCGCTAACAAAAACGACACAGAGGGGACAGAGCGTTTTGAAATGATACCTTTGCAGCACTTTCTGGCGACTGTCTTTGGTTTCAAAGAAAATTCTCTAATGACGACGAAGGGACGTGACACAAGGAAACGCGTTACTTGATCCCCGTTGTTAACCGTCGTGCCAGAGAGAGTGGGCCCACCGATGTACAGGCAGGACAATTAGGTTAAAGCGGCGTCCATCTTTCAGGGAGCCAGAAGCATCTCATCCGCGCTCGGGTGCACCTACATCGCTATCAAAGTTCGCGCCTGCTTTGACGGCCGCAGCAGCCGGTTTCTAAACAGCTCTGACCTGGCAACTCCGCGTTCCGCGGCCGCCGTCGGCGCTCCTCCTCCTCTGAGAAATTACGCCGCTGGCTGCCGAGAGATGGCGACAGCGACGTTGGGGCACCCGCAGCAGCCCGGATAGCCACCTGTCACGTGCTGTTGCTCTGTCGATGTTACGTGGGCTTTTTTGCAGTGTGCAAGGTGTTCCTTGCGCTTTTCTGTGTTTTCGGATGCCGCAGGAATACAGCATTGCACGAAGTGATAAGTGCCAGCTTTGATTTATCCCTCCGGCGATCGCTGCGTAGTGTTGAGCTGCATTGAGGCTTGTGAAATATAGCGACGGCACAAAAAACTGCGTTTACCACGCGTCAATACTACAACAGTAATATGAGATGTGCACGCGTGCTTTCTGGACTGCAAATGCTCTTTTTTGTATTACTTTCAATAAAAAAAACCACTACCGCCAATACTAATTGTTTCCCTGCCTAGCTCGTCTGCGTAGTACGTTGGATGTGCTCCTGCGCAGTTTTTTTTCCTTACAACACACACTAATTGTGGAATTTTGTGATAAAATAGAAACAGAAGCTTTACCTATTGGAATGATGGCTACTTTAAAGAGAGCTAAACCGAATGATACAAAGCCTATATTAGTTTCCATTGTTGTCAACTCAATCGTTGTGTCCCTCTCTTGCATCGGAAACCGCAAAACTCCTAATCAGCCGCATTGAGGCCTGTGAAAAATAACGACAGCACCAGAAACTGTGTTTATTACGCGTCATTAAGGCAATAATATTAAATGTGCGCGTGTATTTTTGGTCTGCGGTGCTAATTTCTTCCTTTGTTAGCTTGTCTGTGTGGTATGTTGCATGTGCTCCAGGCAAGTATTTTTTTTTTGCAGTGTGTAGGATAATTGTGCAATTCTTTGATAACATAAAAACACAAGCTTTACCTATCGTGACCCTTACTTTGGAGTGAGCAAAACCGAAAGATACAACGCGTATGTTTGTTTTCCTTGTTTTTCAAGTTAGAAAAAAAATTGTTTGCACGACGCGCTGAATCATTGAATGCAACCGCTGATACCGAAATTGTTCTCCTTACGGATCCCAATGGCATACTGCTGCGCACCATTGTGCCGGTTGGACAGTAAAAAGAAGGGAGCCCGGCGTTTCTTTTCATGAGATCCCCGTCGAGCTGCGCAGCGTGAGCAATGGCTGGAAGCAATTCGAAGAGATGACAGGGTACCTAATTGCACTTCCAACAATTCAAGGGCATGCAGCCAACATTTCAAAATCTCTGACTTCGCAGAGGGCAAAAGGCGCCGTCAGAAAAGGTGAGTTGTACCATCAGTGTTCAGTGACTACCCGTCGTACTTGAAACTTCGAGTATTGAAGGAGAGGCACAGTGTAAGCGGAAGAAAAAGAGCAGCTTTTCAGGCCCACCATAGCCAAGATGAGCCAGCGAAAAAACTCCTGAAGCATGACAAAAGCACGAACGTGGAAATGCCGACTTCTGATGCTGACAGTGAGGTCTCTGAAGCCGCTCTAACTACAGGTGTCAACTATTTTGAAGTGACGCAACACCAATCAAGAGCCATTTGTACAAAGCAAGAACAGGAACTCGTCCGCGCCGACAAAACAACGCAAGATGACATCAGATCTTCCAACTGGCTGGCAGTGGAAAGAATAAAGTGGAAGAGAAAGGACGGTGACCTAAAAAAGCAAATAGAGAAGCTTTGCACCACGCTAGATAAATATAAAATGGAGCTGAAAAGGCCTAAAGAAGACAGTAATTTTGGGGATATAACATTTATACGGGAACAAGCGGAAGAAAAAAAAAATTGCTGCAGTTTTCCTGCTCAACCAAGTTGTCAATTTCAAGAGAAAAATGCCAACATGGTCGGAAGATGTAGTGCGACACTGCATTGTACTTAGGCATCTTTCTACAAAGGCCTATGAGCATGCCCGAAAGGAGAAGTTGTTGAAGCTTCCAAGCAGGAACACACTACAAAACTTCATTGGAAGTACCTCCATAGAGACCGGTTTAAGTCGCTTGGTACAAGCCCGGCTGAAATCACAGCTTGAAAAGCTTGAATCTCAGCAGTCTAGAGTATGTTCTCTCATCGTCGACGAGATGCGAATAAAGCCAAGGTTACAGTACAACAAGCAGCAAGATAGCTTCGTAGGCCATGTGGACATGGATGTGGCCACCGATCTTGACAGTCTGCCGGTACTGGCAAATTCCTTGCTTTGTTTTGTAATTAACGGCCTGTCTACTCCATACAGAATACCAGCATCGTACTTTTTTACGAAAGGACTGAATGGCGCACAGCTGTCCAAATTGATGCGATATGTTCTCACTAAGGTCGAAGAGGCAGGTTTCAAGGTCGTGCCCCTTGTGAGCGACAACCATAAAGTAAACGTGAGTGCCATGAAGGACCTCTGCGGAGGATTCCCCACGTACAGGATACAGCATCCGTGTAATCCCAATCGGCTGCTTTTTTTAAACTTTGATTTTGCCACGTCTTAAAACATCCGCTCTCAGTTCCTTGCACGCGACCTTGGAAAGAAAGGAGAGGTTTCGTCATCTCACTTGAAGAAACTCTACGAGATGCAGAAAGATTGGATTGTAAAACCTGTGAGGAGTCTAACCAGTAAACATGTTTTTCCGAGCAATATTGAAAAAAATGAACGCCAAACGAGCTTTCGAAGTTCTTTTCACCAGGCGTTACATCTGCTCTGGAGGTTTTGAAAGAGCACGCAGGACAGAGCTGCATACATCATTTGCCTATGCGGAACCAACAATACTGTTTATGAAGAACATCCATCGGTGGTTCCTACTGCACGACCCCTGCAACAAGTACCAACATATTGAGCAAAATTTCCCTGACGTCAGGCAATTGGACGACAAAAATGATTCTAGGCTGGAATGGCTGGAAGTTCCATTTCCGCTATATATCGACCAAATGAAGAAAGATGCAACTTATCCTCGTGCCTTTTTCACAGCCTAAACGTACGAGGCCCCTCTGCTCACAACTTATTCGACTGCTTGCTGCATTCGCTATCTGTTAGCTGAGGAAAAGTTCTGTTTTGTACTAACGCGGAAATTCAGCAGTGACCCAATTGAAGCGCTGTTTGGAACACTGAGGCGGTCACTGGGATGCAACGACCAACTTGACGTGCGGTCCGTACTCTCAGGACTAGAAAAAGTCTTGAAGACGGGAATTGCCGCGACATCTGAATACAGCAACGTGCTATATCACGAGAGTCACCACAGCACTGTACTTAGGACTGCAGGGCTATGTGCACTTGGGAGGAGCGATGAGCTTCCAGAGGCTGCTTTGGAAGTCTTGGGATGCTTAGACGTGCTGCATGTCCCTGCTACTCTACCTACATTGAAGCTGTCGGCCACGTTTTATGTAGGCGGCTACATCGCTCCTGTGATAAGTGAACAAATGTAATGTGAGCAGTGCTGTTTACTCACAACCAAGCCACCCACTTGGAACCCACTCGAGCCGTTCACGCGAGAACAGGACCGTGGTGGCCTGCTTTACCCATCTGACGAATTACTCTATATCTTAGACACGCTGCGGCTGTTTGTGGAGACAAGCTTAAATGAACACCAACGACTTGAAAATCCATTGAAAAACGTGACCGATGCAGATGTTTCAGCCATCTGTAAATCAAGGTTGCTGACGTGCCCTGTCAGTGACAGCAGTCACCGAGAACATTTTTCTCTACTTGTGACAAGTAGATTCATCAGACCACTGCTGGTGAACTACGCCTCCTCGATAACAGACAAGAATGATTTGTATAAGCCGCTGTTTCGGAAGAAGCAACTCTCACGAAAAGTCATGAAGCTGTAAAAGTAGCTGCTCTTGTAGCACAGCTGCTGTTGTGAAATGTGTAAATAAATGTTGATGCCTTTCTTCTTAAATTTTGCTTTAGCGCAGCGTAGACTAGCATTGTAACTGTTCCATAACCATTTACGCTAGCGGAGCAGTCATGCAGTTTTTCGAGCCATGCCCACGTATCTTGGAACTGCCTCACATAACATGTCATAGCGTTGGTGTTACTAATAACTAACGTAATCACTTTTTATGCTTAGAGAATGTCAGCTTTACGAGCAAATATAACGAGTTTCTACGATTCACGCTTAGTAGCCGTTATCCCGCGAGCGAATAACAGCGCTCCCATCCTCGCGCCAGCATTCGCACCTGTGCGCCTCGACACCTACGTCAGTGGTGCCCCAGGGGCGGGAGCGGCAGCGCCGCGCAACTTTACCCGACGGCGCCGCTGTATAGTTCGCGCGGCGCGTTGACAGCGACAGAAAGTATAAAGGAGGCTATGCTCTTTCTCGGCCATCCGGAGTGCCCCGAGCCGCTGTGGTGATTGTACTTCTGTCCACGTGGACCCGATCAAGCAGCAACCGTGAACAGTCTACAAGATCGACAACCTCCAGACGGCGGCGGTGCAGTGTGGTGCTTGTGATGCCCCCCCCCCCCCCCACCCCCCCTCCTAGCTGAAGTGGATTAGTGCAGCGGACTTTGAGCGGAGGTGACCACGGCAGCGGCGGCGAAGGCCGGAGATGCGCAGGGGCCTTTGACAGGGGCAACCACAGCGGAAGCGTAGGTGACGTGGCAGCGCCAGTCAGGCCGAGTGTCCTCGAAGGACGGAGGGGTGCTACGCACAGTCACGCTGGCTGTTAATTGAAGACGGCTGTGTCCTCTACAAAGGTCTCGTGTTCTGGACATCCGGCGGCGATGCAGGTTCGTTCATCTGCTGGTAGACTGCGGGATATTCCTTACCAGCCGTTTTGGATTAGTCAGCATCTCCCCCTTCCCATCGACCGAGCTACGAGAGAGCGGAACAGCCCGCACCGCCCCTTCCGTGGGTGGTAACACCAGCGTCCACTTCGGTCCATCCGATTGGAAAGTGCTCTTCGAACTTTATTCCCCAGCCAGGGATCTGGGAAATCCGAACCCTATTTAACTCTGCTGTGAGTGTAGCCGAGAGAAGCCTGCTAACTCCTGTCGACTCCGGTTGACGAAGAAGTTGGCTTCCACTGAGAGTCATTCTCAGTCACCCTTTTTAAATAATGTAAATAAGTGTATAAAGTTTTCGTTGCCTTCCTCTCAACCCAGTCTCCCATCCTCCTCGTCCCATCACCGGTCCGGCCATGCTACCCGGGTCGCAACAACTGGTTGGCAGTGGTGAGATCGTCTGCGCGGTGTCCTGGCTTCGGTTGTGGTGAGTGCATTGCCTTCTGTGCTTGAGTATTGCCAGGCTTAGCATTTGTGCTGCTCTTCCTGGTAGTGTACGTTGATTGTAGTAGTCTGTTCGGATTTGAACCTTGCTTTGCACCAACATCCTTGAGAGACTAGCAATGACATTATCAGCGAGCACATAAGAGCAGTCATGGACTGGCGAAAGCTGCGTAATATGGACCTGATTTCCTTATCTGGGGAATAAGGGATTCATTTTGCGAAAACTATGAAGATATTGCAGGTTGTCAGTGCGATAGAGGACCAAGGTTTTGAGGACGAGGATACAGTGGAGCACTGTGCGGAAATCACAAGAAAAGAGGAATTGCAGGAACAAAGAAGAAAAGAGAAATTGGAGTTAGAGGAACAAAAGAGGAAAGATGAGGTGGAGCTAGAAAAGAAGCGACTAGAGGTGATGCTAGCTGAAGCTCAGGCAGAAGCAGCAAAAGCAGGCAGGACCTCTGTTGTAAGCAGTCAGTCATCGAAGCCGCCCAAAATGAAAGACCTCATGTCGCCTTTCAAAATGGGCGAAGATATCGGGCTGTTCATTGTGAACTTTGAGCGCACTTGCGAAAACCAAAAATTTCTTTGCACCACTTGGCCTCAACACCTCTTGACGGTTCTGCCATGTGAGGCTGCCGACGTGCTTGCTCGGCTGACAAAGCCGGAGGCGCATGATTACGATAAAGTGAAGCCCACCTTGCTGAAAGGGTACCGCCTGTCAGCCGACGCCTTCCGTCGACGGTTCAGAACCACGGGGAAGCGGCCTTCTGAGTCATTCCCAGATTTCCCGTACTCTCTTAAGGCAAATCTGATCGAATGACTCAAGGCCGCGGAGGCTTATGAGGAACGTGGCAAAGTTGTAGAAGAGATCGGTTTAGGACAGTTTTACAGCTGTCTAAATGAGGAAACGCGGCTCTGGGTGCAAGACAGGCCCGAAAAGAAAAGCTTAGAGAGCGCCGCCGAGCTCGCAGAAGAGTTCCAGGTCAGGCGCGAAACAGGAAAGGAAAGCTTGCGGGCAGTAACAAAGCCCTACAGGGAGTTCAGGCAGCGCCCACTGCGGAACGAGAATGGAGCGGCCCCGCCGAGGGTAGAGAAAGTGGCAGATGAGAGGGGCCGCGAAAAAGATTCTGTCGGTATAAATGACGCGGACAAAGAAAAAAAGAGAAGGATCGTGCTAAAGCCTTCGAGGCGAGGAGACCGGCAGTATGTTTCCGCTGTAACGAGCCAGGGCATATCGCGAGTGGCTGTCGAAGGACTAGGCTGGCTTTTTCGCTCACTACTCTCGACGAGCAAAATATGCGCCTACTTGAGCCGTACATGCGTGAAATGACCGTGAATGGGTGACGGTGTCGCGCCCTGCGCGACTCCGCCGCCACAATGGATGTAATGCACCCTTCGCTCGGTTTACCGAACGATTTCACTGGGGAAAGCGCGTGGATCCGGCAGGTGGCCCAGGAGGACAGTGTCTGTCCACCGGTCTCGCGCGTCCCCATTGAAGGCGGCGGTGTCAGCGACCTTGCCGGAGCAGTGCCCCTACCTGTTCTCAAACCGCTCGGAAGACGAGCTAAATCAGAGGGGCTTGAGCTACGGCGACCACTCCGTGCACGAGGGGTCGCGTTCCAAAGACAGCGAGATCGCGGCCCAGTTGAGCCCAGAAAGTAAAGAACCGAGCTGAGACAAAATCTTTGAGGCGTCCGAGTTTTCAGAGAGGTTGTTACCTAGCACTGACAGCAGGGCTCAGGTAGTTTTGCTATGCGAGGAAAATTCCGCACGCGACGACACGTGACGGCACCGCAATAACAGAAGGCGCGCGCAACAGATCCGCTGGGGCAGCTTCCGAAAGGCGGCGCCGTGCCACAAAGACCAAATTATGTGGTGTCGCAAAGCAAAAAGTACAGGTCAGGCATTTGCAATTGAGGACCACGCGTAACTTCTTGCAGTTGCCACCGCGGCACTCAAGAGCTCACAGGAGTCGCGTGAAGAAAAGATCGACTAAGCGGGCCCATACAGGGCGCAAGCCAGTTGCTCCATTTTTTGACCACGGCAAGGATTGTCATGAGACATGTGACGCCTGCTGCTTGCTAAAGAAGGGAGCGCGCGGCTACCAGACAAAAGGGCACCTCCGAGCGCGCGCGGGTCAGATGAAGACGAGACATGCAGGGAACCGGTAGAGGGAGAAGCGCTCCTCCCGTTTAAATCTTTTTCAGCGCTGCCCGGGCTTTGCATGCCAGTCGCAAAGAGACGGAACTAATCAGTCCCGCAGCTTTTGGGAGACAGCGGGTAGACCGGCCGCCCGACTGCGCCGGCCACCCGACCACGCCGGGCGCGGCTGAAGAAGCGGTATTCCAGGAATACATGCGTCTTGTATTTACTGTTTTTTTTTACTCCGGTAGAAAATCGCAAACGATGTTTTGAGCTTTTATTTCTTGCTGGAATGATGTGGCTCAAAAGACGCTTGTTGATTCTCTGCCTAAAGGAGTTTTTTTTTTCAATGACAGCATTTGAGCGTTTTCTGTATAGTTGCAATGTGTGTAGGTTATGTTGTTTGATATGCATAGATTAGCGCTTGAAAATACATGAATATTATCTCTACTATCCTCTCAGCTGATCTATCGGGGGTGTTCATCTATGGATAGCAAAGGCAGCTGTAATTTCTTCCAGCACAAAACGTGATTCAAAATTGAAAAATGCGATGGCATTTAATCGCCCGCATAGGTCACTTCCGCAGCTCACCCAATCAGACCGCCTGAGGGGGTGAGCCAAAAGGGGAGTTAATCGAGCAGCACACCTTGAGGCCTTGTTCATTGTTTTGCCTGGCACAACTCGGGAGAAGGGTGGTTCTCTTGTCTTGACGGGGTGGCGGCATTGTGCAGATTTGGCCACTACTGCTCTACCTGAGACCCTTCGCCTGCAGACACCGACCCTTGGATCAGCCAGGAAACAGAGGACCTGCCTAGCTGATGCGGCCTCTTCAGTGGACATCGAGGAGCTGTAACCGCTTTCGAGGCCTCTACCTGGCGGCGGACGTGCTGTTGTAAATGTACTTCTGGCCACGTGGGCCCGATCAAGCAGCAACCGTGAACAGTAGACAAGGTCGACAACCTCGCGATGGCGGCGGTGCAGAGTGGTGCTTGTGATGCCCCCCCCCCCCCCCCCCCCCCTCCTAGCTTAAGTGGATTAGTGCAGCGGACTTTGAGCGGAGGTGACCACGGCAGTGGCGGCATAGGCCGGAGATGCGCAGGGGCCTTTGACAGGAGCAACCACAGCGGAAGCGGAGGCGACGTGGCGGCGCCAGTCAGGCCGAGTGTCGTCGAAGGACGGAGGGGTGCCACGCACAGTCACGCTGGCTGTTAATTGAAGACGGCTGTGTCCTGTACAAAGTTCTCGTGTTCTGGACATCCGGCGGGGAAGCAGGTTCGTTCACCTGCTGGTAGACTGCGGGAGATGCCGTACCAGCCGTGTTGGATTAGTCAGCATCTCCCCCTTCCCATCGACCGAGCTACGAGAGAGCGGAACAGCCCGCACCGCCCCTGCCGTGGGTGGAAACACCAGCGTCCACTTTGGTCCATCCGATTGGAAAGTGCTCTTCGAACTTTATTCCCCAGCCAGGGATCTGGGGATTCCGAACCCCATTTAACTCTGCGGTCAGTGTGGCCGAGAGTAGCCTGCTAACTCCTGTCGACTCCGGTTGCCGAAGAAGTTGCCTTCCACTGAGAGTCATTCTCAGTCACCCTTTGTAAATAATGTAAATAAGTGTGTAAAGTTTTCGTTGCCTTCCTCTTAACCCAGTCTCCCATCCTCCTCGTTCAATCACCGGTCTTCAGCCATGCTACCCGGGTCGCAACACCGCGCAGACACTTTCTCCGCTGAGAGTGTCTGCATCCTTTGCAGTGTTGCGAGACGCTTCGGCTGTGCGGTGCCCTCGAAGTAGACTGTGCTACTTTCGTTGGCACTGGTATCCGAGATGGCTGGTGTGTACATGAAGAAGTCAACGGACGACGTCTTCGATACGTCCGAGGATGCCCTCCCTGTGAGGCTCCAACAGGTCGCCGAAGATCAGCTTGGAGATACTCCAGCGCGGAGAAAGGAATCCCTCGCTAAACTATTGCAGCTTTTATGAGGTGAGGTGGAAATTCGACTCCCTAAAAATGAGTGAACGAGTGACGCTGTTTTACATGCGGCTTTACAAAGTGCTAGAGGAAGCACAGCGAAGGGTGGGTAATCTTGCATTTCATTTTCGTTTTTAAACATTATCTCACACAAGCAACCTAAGCTGTCACTAGAACTTCTGGAGGGAAGCTTGGCCACTTCACCGGTTATTTGCTGCCAACAGCAGTCAAGCTCGCATTGTTTCTGTGGCTCATATGAGGTTTATGTTCCGGCCTAGATTTTAAGTCGTGAATTAATCAACCTCGGTCCACCGAGAGAAGACTGAAGTAAGTACAGCTCAACACGTTCATTCACCTCTTCTAAGTTGCGCAACATTGCCGCGTCCATTATTATAAAGACCTTTCTTAGAAAGGCGCTACATTTTGTAGCACTAACCGTCTAAGACCGTCAGGCTAAGGAGTGTTTACCTATTGTGACATCTGGCCACATGTTACTCATGTCCAACTGGCGACTTTTTTTTTTTTTTGAAGTTGCTAAACGCGTGCAGTTTCAGAACCTTCTCGCCGCTGCTAAACGTGAATGCTAATAACTTTCTGGTCATCACATTGGTCTGTACGCACTCCGTGTCTGTAAAAGCGGTCAGAAATCAACATGGAGCTCCCAGGCGAGGAATCGTTCAGAAAAAAATACAGATCGTAGAGGTAGGGTACAAGAGCGGAAGTTGTTGTGGGGATACCCCTGAAAAATTTTCACCCGATGCCTATCGCAGAGGAGGAGTATCTCAACTCCCGGAAGGATGCGCTATTTCTTCTGCGCTTTCTACGTGTGTGGAAATACAACGTTGAAGCAGCCCTACGCTCCGATAAAATCTACTGCAAGATCCGGAACACCAGCGGTGCGTACTTTCTGGAGGTTCAGCCCTCCAAAGTGACTCAGGCCACGCGCAAACTCATGATGGTTCTGCAAGAAAAGGACGTCCATGGACGCCGTATCTTCCTGTTCAAACCCGGTGGGTAATGTTTCCGAAGCAACCTGCCATCATATTGCAGATAATTGTTCGAGCATATATCCAGATCATTTTTAAATAGGTAGACGGCTTCGTGGTTTCCACCTAGTGAAAGCGTTGGCAACCCAGTGGCCAGCTATTATAATGCCAAAATCTCGGAAACAAAACAAAAAGGGAGATTTTGTCGTCTGATACTGCGATCTTCAAGTGCGCTAGCGTTTGTACGCAACAGTAAAAGAAATTATGGAGTAAACAAAAAGTTCTAGACAAGTTACGCCTATCTTGTCACATGTGCAGCCAAAGTACATTCCCCGCATGACGTGGATGTATACGTACACAGGTCCGCGGGCGCACCTGGAGAGAAGGTCTTCCGCAACAGTGCTATCTAATATGCAATTTAATTGTAAATCCAAGAGCACACGAGTCTTTAGCTCTACGCGTCACCTGAGTTGCGGCAGCCACTCTGAAGACAACGGTGCTAAAAGATGAATCTTTTTTGCATGCCGTTTCTGGTGTCTCGTTAAAAACAGGGATGTGTTTAGGATTCCAGCTGTTTTAGTTATTACGCTCAGTGCTTGATGTAGCATTCATAGAGAAATTGTTCTCGTCTAAAGCGTATGCTCCATGCCTACTAAAGAGAGTTTTGTGATATTTCTCGAGCCGGTGAAGGAAGTAATTATTTCATACGGCCGAAAAACAGGCCGTTGACCCATGCAGGTGCCACACGGAAATATTCAGACACCTGAGGCGAAAGACTGCCACTTCAGTCAGAGTCACCGCAACTGTGCACGAGAAGCTTATGCTGGCGTCGCGTCCAGAGAGCGGTCGACTCTTCTTTCGCGACCTCCAATTCGTAGTTATTTTTCAAATAAACCTTTATGAGCTGGGTCATGTACTCGAGCAGTGGGTCCAGGTCTGCCTCAAGCGCATAATGAATCCTGAAATCACGAAGAATTTAAAGAAAATCCTTGTGATAGAGTAAAAATATCAGAATACACAAGAAATATTTGACAACTGAGAATTGACGCGCAGACTCCATTCGAAACAGTTGCATTTTCTTCCTTTTCTCAGGTTCTTGGAATCTCGTTGAATCTTCATACGTCGATGTTCACTGGGCCATCATGCTGTGCATGGAACACTTGGCTAAGGATCCAACGACTCAAACGTTGGGCATGGTTATCCTGTTTGATTACGGAGGCTACACACTCGACAAAGTGCTCGCCATTAATGTGGACATGATCATGCGGGGCTTCGAATATTTACAGGTAAGTAGAGGCGTCGAGATCCCGTGACGAATTCAACTTTTAGTAGATAGAAACAACCGAAGAGAGCACCCACCCTTTTTGATTGTCTCAAAAATTACTTTGACATCGTTTACCTCATTATTATAGGTAGATATACGCAAAGTAATGAAAGGAAAAGAAATCCTTCCGTGCGTCCCGGCCGGCAATCCACGATCTGGTGAAAGCGCTTCATACGATGGAAAGGTTACGCTGGCGACGCAGCAGTGATTTACGATATCGCGTGCTACACCTAGATATTGACTGCACTCTATGGCCGCGAATCTTTGCTATTCTATTTGTTGATCAATGTTTTTTTCTAGTTCTCTTTTTGTAGTAGCTATTTTTTTTCGCCACACAGAGAAAGTTTATTCCACTATAGACCCGCCGCGGCGACTCCGTGGTTACGGCGCTCGGCTACTGACTCAAAAAACTCGGGTTCGATCCTGAGCGGGGCGGTTAAATTTTGATCGAGGCGAAATTCTCGAGGCCCGTGTACTCTGCGATATCAGAGCGCGTTAATGAACCTCGGATGTTTGAAATTTCCGGAGCCCTTCTCTATGGCGTCTCTCATAGCCTGAGTCGTTTTGGGATGTTAAACATCCACAAACCACATGCTACTATAGCTCCTAGTCTTGTCGACTAGGAGCTATATTTCGCAACCAATACAGTCGCTTCCAACTTGGAAAGGTGTACTAACTGGCATTCTGATATAGGCGAAATCACAAGTTTGAGCATCGGTAGTGAAACGAACAGCGGCAAGGAAAAAACCCGAAGCAACAATTCCTGGAACAGTGAGGGAAGCAAAGCATTACTGGTCAAAATCGCGAGAAACCTAGTAGATTCCACCTTAGATTGCTTTAGCGAGCGCTGCAATTTTCTCATTGAATGACTGTGTTTTTTATGATCAAAACGAGTCTATTTCAAAAAGCGTCGTTAAAAACTATCTACAGGCAAAAGGAAGCCTACGTGCACCACAGAGAGAGGAATATAGTGCCACGTATCATTGTAGTGTTTGTTCGTTCACGCTCAAGGCTGCAGGAAAGGGTTGTTATCACTTTTGTTCGTGACGCGAGAAGCGACCAGTCTAATCTCGATTGATCGCAGCCATGAAAGGCTGCATCTAGGTTTTTCCAGATTACTGTAGATGATCTTGTCCTGCTATCTGGAAGTTTCTTTGCCGGCTTTAAATTGAGCGATGCCGCGAGCGGCGGGCATTCGTAGCTCGACGATTGACGAGCACGCTTGTTGCTTACGCCGCCGCCGAGTGATTCAGTTCTTTTGAGGGCGCAAGTCAGCCAAAATAAACAGCTTCGTTTCCAAGACTGGTTGGTGTCTTCCTCACCGCTGGACTGCCGTCACTACAACGTGACATCTGGTGGAGGTGCTGGGTAGCTTTTCATGTTCCGGACTCCCCCTACAAGCCGTGACGCCAGCCCTCTGAGTCATCAACCACAGGACCTGAGTCCAGACCACCGCGCTAGCCGACGCCTGCAAGGGGACGCACCAGAGTTTGGGAATCTGCCGGACCCTACCCGGAAGCGGAAGCCAGCCGCAACGTCTACCATGAGCTTGCCCCAGACGACGACTCCAATCATTCTTCACCAGCCCCGGGTGCCACCAACCTTCGATGCTTCTCCTGGCGCCGACCCCGAAGAATGGCTTGAGCAGTTCGACCGTGTGGCTATCTTCAACAACTGGGACGATGCCACAAAACTTAGGTACATCTTCTTCGCCTTGGAGGGACCAGCAAAAGTCTGGTTTGAGAATGAGGAAGCTAACCTCACGAACTGGGAAACCTTCAAGGAGCAGCTTCTAAAGACCTTCACGAACGTCGTGCGAAAGGAGAGAGCCCAGCAGCTGCTACAGTCTCGCATACAACACCCAAACGAGACCGTTGCTGTGTACACTGAGGAAATGAAGCGTCTCTTCCGGCGTGCCGACGCGAGCATGAAGGAAGAAGAGAAGGTGAAGTTGCTTATGCGAGGAGTTAAAGAGCAACTATTTGCAGGCCTCGTTCGCAACCCACCGAAAACCGTCGCGGAATTCGTACAAGAGGCATCCACAATGGAGAAAACTCTTGACGCCCGAGCCCGCCAGTATGACTGCCAGCAGCGCTTTTTGTCAGCAAGCTGCATGGATACCGCTAACAACGATAACCTGCGGGAGGTTATACGTGAAGTTGTGCGAGAGGAGCTCCGACGATTGCTGCCAACGGGAACGCAGCAGCAACTTTCATCGCTCACTGACGTCATCCGGGACGAGGCTCAACAGGCCTTGGGTGTGACGCCGACACCTACGCA
This sequence comes from Amblyomma mixtum, assembly GCF_055824585.1. Classification (NCBI taxonomy): domain Eukaryota; kingdom Metazoa; phylum Arthropoda; class Arachnida; order Ixodida; family Ixodidae; genus Amblyomma; species Amblyomma mixtum. The sequence continues at coordinate 130,148,308 of NC_143021.1, forward strand.
GCCTCTGCAGCCCCCAGCCATGACTTACGCCGCAGCTGTGCGCCGTCCTGCACCTCGACGACGGGACACAAGCCCCTATCACCCTCAGCCAGCTGCGTTGGACCGCCGCCCACTCGCCCCAACCCGCCCGTCCTACGAGCGACGCGCGCAGCCGAGGAAATGCGACGAGTGGAGAACTCCCGACCAGCGCCGCCCACTATGCTTCCACTGTGGCGAAGCCAGTCACGTCCTCTGGCACTGCCCATACGGAAGACTGGGCATCCGAGGGTTCTCTTACGACGCTCCACGACTCCGACCCGGCCAGCGACCAGCCGAAATCGAGGAGTTTTTACGTCGGGAAGAATACTCATCGCCGAGCCGCCTATCACGTTCCCCGTCGCCATCGTCCCCGCGCTTTGTATCTCCTAGCCGAGGTTACGCCGTGCGTGGACGCTCCCCCAGCCCCCGAAGGTTAGACTAAATAAAGCAGCCTCTGGAGGTGAGGTTGCTTCTAAGAGCAATGACAAAGATCCTCCATCGACGAGTACTCAAGACCATGCCTCAACTACGACGACAACACGGACGACGACAACACGGACGACGACAACACCGACGACGACGACACCGACGACGACGACACCGACAACGACGACGACGACGGGGCCAGACTTGAAGGTTTTACCGCTGCCCAGTGAAGTAACGTCGCAGTACGCCCACCGCAGCCTCACTACTCGACGAAGCCGAGATCGGACACCGAAGACAACGTACAATACGAGAACGCGAACAAGTGACCTTGAAGTTACGGTCGACGGTCACGCGGTTACTGCCTTGGTAGACACGGGAGCTGACTACTCTGTCATGAGCGGCCCACTCGCTGGCCGACTCATGAAGGTAACAACTGCTTGGGATAGCCCGCTGATCCGCACCGCAGGTGGCAACCTGATTACGCCGTCAGGACGCTGCACCGCGAGAGTTACTGTAAACGGGAGAACCTATGCGACAGCCTTCCTGATCCTACAGCAATGCTCGCGAGACGTGATTTTGGGAATGGACTTCCTGAACGAACATCGAGCGATCATCGACCTTCGATCCAAGTCGATCAAGCTATCCACGGACAAAGCCATATCTGCACCGACGACAGCTACTCATCGCGTTGCCTTAAACGTCCTTGACGATATACTGAGCGTGCCGCCCCGATCAAGTGTTCTCGTCGGCATAGGTACTGGAGACATCGAAAATGCCGAAGGCGTTATCGAGGGGAACACCCAGTTACTCCTGGATCGATGATTGGGCGTCGCGAGGGGAGTCGCCGAAATCCGAAATGGCCAAGCCCAGGTATTGCTAACCAACTTCACGGAAGAATACCGGCATCTAAACAAAGGTACCACGATCGCTTTCCTCGACGAGCTGGCAGACATCAGAGACGTATTTGCTCTACCCGACCAACCCGCAGAACAATCTGACCAAGGCCATCAACCCACGTTCGACATCAACCCGGCATTACCCCGGAGCAGACAAGACCAAATACGCAGTCTTCTTCAAAGGTACACCGATTGCTTCTCAACAGCATCGAATGTGCGACGAACCCGGCTTGCCAAGCACCGCATTGTCACAGACGAACACGCGCGACCACTACGACAGAGCCCCTACCGCGTATCGCCGCTAGAACGCCAACCTATCCGCAAGCAAGTTGAGAAAATGCTTCGTGACGACGTCATACAGCCATCGAGGAGCCCCTGGGCAGCACCGGTCGTCCTAGTGAAAAAGAAAGACGGCACCCTTCGCTTTTGCGTCGATTACCGCCGCCTGAACAATATTACGAAGAAGGATGTCTACCGCCTCCCCCGCATCGACGATAGACTGGACCGGCTGTGCAACGCTAAGTACTTCTCATCGATGGACCTGAAGAACGGCTACTGGCAAATTGAAGTCGACGAAAGAGATCGCGAGAAGACTGCGTTCATCACGCGAGACGGACTCTTCGAGTTCAAGGTGATGCCATTCGGCCTCTGCTCTGCCCCAGCGACGTTCCAGCGAGTAATGGATACGGTGCTCGCAGGCTTGAAGTGGCAGATTTGCCTAGTCTACTTAGATGACGTTGTTGTCTTCTCCTCAAGCTCTCAAGACCACCTCAGAAGGCTTCGGATAGTGCTGGAAACGATCAAGTCTTCAGGTCTGACACCGAAACCAGAGAAGGGCCACTTCGCCTACGAGGAGCTGCTGTTCCTTGGTCACGTGGTAAGCAAGGATGGAGTTCGCCCAGACCCTCAGAAGACAGCTGCGATTGCAGAGTTTCCACAGCCTAATGACGAGAAGGCTATACGCAGATTCCTTGGATTGTGCGCTTATTACCGACGATTCATCAAGAACTTTTCGCGTATCGCTGAACCTTTGACTCAACTTACCAAGGCTGCCATGCCTTTTAAATGGGAAAGGCCACAAGAGGAAGCTTTACACGAGCTGAAGCGCCGCTTACAGTCCCCTCCTGTGCTCGGGCACTTTATGAAAACGCCGAAACCGAAGTTCATACCGATGCAAGCGGGGTGGGCTTAGGAGCGGTCCTCGTTCAGAAAAATGGCAGACAGAAGAAAGTTATCGCGTACGCTAGCCGTTCACTGTCGAGAGCCGAAGCCAACTATTCGACGACAGAGAAAGAATGTCTCGCCATTATTTGGGCCACGTCCAAAGTTCGCTCCTACCTATACGGACGACCATTCAAGGTTGTGAGCGATCACCATGCTCTGTGCTGGCTGGCCAATTTGAAAGATCCCTCCGGCCGCCTTCCTCGTTGGAGCCTGCGTCTTCAAGAATTCGACATAACTGTAGTCTACAAATCTGGCTGCAAGCATTCCGATGCAGACTGCTTGTCACGAGCTCCTGTCGACGCAGCACCCGAAGAGGAAGACGACGACGCTTTCTTAGGACCGGTAAGCGCCAGCAGTTTCGCGCAGCAGCAGCACTCGGATCCTGACTTGCAAAGCCTAGTTGATTATCATAAAGGCAAGACCGCATCGCCTCCCCGAGGTTTCAAGCGGCAACTGTCGTCCTTCGTCCTTCACAATAATGTCCTCCTGAAGAAGAACTTTTTTGTCGAACAAATTCTCCTGCGACACGGCACCCCGGAAGTGCTCATCACAGACAGAGGAACGGCGTTTACAGCGGAGCTGACGCAAGCCATTTTAAACTACAGCCAGACAAGCCATCGGAGGTCCACTGCCTATCATCCACAAACCAACGGACTCACAGAGCGTCTGAACAAGATCATCGCAGACATGCTCTCCATGTACATCGACGCCGAACACAAGACGTGGGACTCCATTCTGCCCTAGGTGATCTTCGCTTATAATACTGCCGTCCAGGAGACAACCAGGTTTACCCCATTCCAGCTGGTATACGGCAGGAAGCCCACGACAACACTCGACGCAATGCTCCCGCACGTTTCCGACGAAGACAACCTCGACGTCGCCGCCTACCTTCATCGCGCCGAGGAAGCCCGAAGACTTGCGCGGCTTCGCATTCAAGACCAGCAGCTCACCGACGCCCGACGCTACAATCTGCGCCGACGAGACACGCATTACAAGCCAGGTGATCGGGTTTGGATATGGACGCCAGTTCGCCGCCGTGGATTGAGCGAAAAGTTGCTGCGACGCTACTTTGGCCCGTACAGGGTTCTCCGTCGCATCGGTGACCTCGACTATGAAGTCATCCCCGACGGCACGACAGCATCTCAGCGACGCCGCCCACGCCCGGAAGTCGTACATGTCGTACGCCTGAAGCCATATTATGAACGCTAAAGGACTCGAAGTTTCATTCTCCGTGTTTATTTTCATTTTAAAGCATCGAGACGATGCTTCTTTGGAAGGGGGGGGTAATGCCACGTATCATTGTAGTGTTTGTTTTTTCACGCTCAAGGCTGCAGGAAAGGGTTGTTATCACTTTTGTTCGTGACGCGAGAAGCGACCAGTCTAATCTCGACTGATCGCAGCCATGAAAGGCTGCATCTAGGTGTTTCCAGATTACTGTAGATGATCTTGTCCTGCTATCTGGAAGTTTCTTTGCCGGCTTTAAATTGAGCAATGCCGCGAGCGGCGGTCATTCGTAGATCGACGATTGACGAGCACGCTTGTTGCTTACGCCGCCACCAAGTGATTCCGTTCTTTCGTGGGCGCAAGTCAGCCCTAATAAAGAGCTTCGTTTGCAAGTATTTCTAGTGTCTTCCTGACCGCTGGACTGCCGTCACTAAAACGTGACAATAGTGTTGCATTTCTGAACAATAATTTGCATATTATAGGGCTAATTTCATGTTAGCCCTAGAGCACAAGCAACATATCGCATTCCTTTTAACGCATACAATTCCTTTCTATAGATTCTGTAACCCAGTGCTCATTCTAAAATATTCACAGAGAGTGATGTTTCCAGCAGGAACGCTTCCGGAACAGGACCTCAATTCAATGCTAGCAGTACGCGCGCACTCGCAGGCATGCTTTTTATTGACACCTAACACATATCGTAGCAGCCGAACCCCTCTAAGAATTTCATTGCTTCTATTCAGATCATAATCGCTCCCTCGGTCGGATGCAAATCTTAATAGATGGTAGGAGAAGTTAACCATACAACTGTATCGCAGTTTTTGGTTTTTCATTAGCTTACGGCAATGGCAACTGGAAGTAACATTTTGTCAAAAAAGAAAGCGCTATCTTTGTTGCGTTATCGTTTTCGACAGCTTCAGTTATTAACAAAAGTAATTTATTTCTCATCCGAAAACTTTAGAATTCTGATGCTGGCGCGTTTTTTTTATGCTTGACTCTTGTATCGACTTTTTTATCAGCGCCATTTTAAGGTTTAAATAACAATCCGTTTTTTTCTTGTAAGAACCTCTTGAAATTGGGTAGGTTTTGATTTACATCCAATCCTGAACACCGTTTTGAACACAATTGCAGCGCTCAACCTGTCGGTAATAAACCAATGCAGGTCTCCATAACCGGAATAACTCGCGAGCAGCTGACACGGAATATTTTAGTTCTTTGTGAATGCCACAAATTTTCGCTGAATTCTGCCGAAGGCACTTAGAGTCTTTGCCGTACTGACGTGACCGTCTGCGCTCTTGGTTAGGCATCCGCCATATTGTTTAACGTTTCAATGCCTTCCCGAACCATAACTGTGTAGTGTCAAACCTTGCACAACCAGCCGTGCTTTGCTTTCTTCCCGGACTGCTTGCCAATGCGGCTGAAGGTCATGCACCACGTGATGCAGAGCGTAGGCTTCGACGTGTTTTTCACACTCGTCCGGCCTTTCCTCGAGACAAAGCTGGTGGCGAGGGTGAGCTGCTCATAATCATGTTATGCGAAACATGCTTAAGCTTCTCTTCTCAACTGATATTCATTATGAAAAAAAAATTAAACAAACCCAGGTTTCGATGAATCAAAGAGCAATAAATTTCAATTTATCTTCTGATTATTCATGCGGTATTGTACACGAGCTTTGTCCTGAAAAACAGCCGACTAGATTTATTCGATCTGAAATCCGTCACTCGGCTTGCAGCAGACTTGGCCCTCTACATGCTCTGCACCACTACGCATGCCGGAGTCCTCAATCCCGTTAGAGTTTGCCCGAAGGATGAAGCAAGGCGATGCATCACTGCCTGAAACTGGCAACGCTTTCTCAAATAAAAACTTCGCATACTTTCGAATAACATCCTGCAGAGCATCGCGATCAGCGGATATATTAATCTGTAGTTTGCGGCGCTGAGAGGCTTTAGGGTGTTGAGGAACTGAAGCAACATCAGGCTCAGCTGCAACAATTGGAATGCGCCTGTAGTTTTTGCTCCTCCTGCGTTATGAATGGGGAGCGTGTGATGTGGTCCTGCCACCACACAAAGCTCTTCTGTTGCGTCTCTTGACTCAATACCCCAGTAATACAACTGTAACGGTAGTTTCGGCTGACGTACCCAACCTCCTTACTGCCCCAGGAAATGCGCGGAAATAAACTTAGGCGGAGAAACTACCTTAATCTGAGGCGAGCGTTTGGAACAAGCATCGAAGTACCCGCGCACCCAGCCTGCTACGCAATGAGCCAAGTCGTGATGCAAAAAAAAAAAACTTCCTTCAGAAACTACGCCTCTAGAACATTGGAAGTTTAGGCCGGAAACAATTTTTATCGGAAGAAGCTCTTGATGTGTGTAGCTTCTGTGTATTGGCGCCTCGTCAATTTGTTCTTTTCAACGTCTGACTTCTAGCAATTCCTATCGTGCTAGAGAAGACATCGCAGCAAGCGCCCGCGTCTTCTTGCGGAGTGAAGAGGCCCTTTTCCTTCGCTTTTGGCCTTCCTTTTCTGCTAATGCTGGTACTGCAGGTGCACGCTATCTGACTGTACAGAAGCTCGGCGTACGGGTGATAACCTGGAGAGGGACAAAAGAAAAAAAAAGGCTGTGGTTTTGTGTAGTTCACAAGTATAATTCTGCAATGACAAACTGTGTGCGGAAGTTCTTAGTTTACTGCTTCATGGCATTTGTTTCCTGAATGAACTAGTGTCTAAATGTTCTCGTTTATACATTCATTGCCGTTTTTTAGAGCCGTGAGGTGAGGTGGAGCCCGCTGCGATGCATCGACTGGACAAACACCCTTCTTTGTTTTTTGTATTCCGCGGTCCGTTGCTCTACGGCGTTGCTGCCTTGCTTCGTTCGCAGCCACGGTGCCGAAAAAAAAACTGAGCATAACTAATGGTGAATGTTTAGTGTTAGTTCTAATTACTAAATACCAAAATATTGGACTAATTTCTGTGTAACCTGCCGCTGTGTATAAGTTGGACAAACTCATTTTGTGCTAGCACAACAATTAGTCATTGACATGTATTAAGATACCAGTGGAATAAAGTGAGTAGTAGTGACCCTTACGAGTCGTTTTTAGAGTCCGTCACGGGGTGTCGGTAGGTCACCAGCTTCATGACATACCTACATCGCGCATAGCTGTTCAACTTAGAACACGAGCCATATCAGTTGATTCATGGCTTAACGAAGAAGGGCGCGGGAGTGTACTTGCATAGGGCGTTTCAATTAGTTCTTATACAGAGCTGTGGGAGAAGCGAACGTCCTCTGTTAGATCCTGCATGATGGTAGACCCTTTAGGACACACAGTTCTGTGTCCAACGCATGCTGACAAGCTAGCCAGGTCCTGAAGTATCGATAAAAGAAAAATAACAAATTTTGTTCCAAGGAACCTGTTGCAGTTGAGGCTTTTCAAATTGTTTGTCCGGCCGTTCTGTTTCGCCGTCGTGATCGCAGTTTCGCCTCTTGGGGAAAACGTACGAGGATATGCACAAGGAGATTCCGGCAAAGATACTTCCAGAAGAATACGGAGGCCACGCTCCACCCGTCGACTGTGAGGGCTTCTGGAGCGACCAGCCAACGACGTGGAGGCCAACGACGACGAGTACAGTGAAAACAACAGCTACGGATATGTCAGGACTGACAATGGAGACTTCGCCACCGATGCCGAAATCGAAAAGGAGCTCACTTTTCGGCAACTATGAATAAAAACTATAGCCTTTCCTTTAGTTTAAAAAAGAACAAAGCGTAATTTACTAAATCGTGCGAGCTGTATTTACACTGCTGACAAGGTTCCGTGTTTGCGCAATGCCATTTTTTCCTTCTGCATAGCTCCGGATTTCAGGGCTGGCCTTTGTCCTTAATTTTGGATGCAGCACTGCTACAGCATAACTGTACTGTCCCAGCGCATCTTGTCGTTGAATGGCTGTGGTTGTGGTTGCCGCTGTGTTTAAATACTGCATGCTTAATTAAAAGAACAGCCCCTTTACTTTAATCTTAAATGTTTTCATTTTATGCTTAATCAACGTTTTAACAAAAAATTCTTATGAATCAGGCAAACAGCGCGCAACCAAAAATTATTCTGAGTTGCTAGTGTTCCGTGTCTAAGATTCGGAGGTAATTATATATGGTCATAGAGGCGAACATAGTGAGCAACACAGTGAAAGCCTTGAGAGAACCTGCACCTGGATGCAAAGCAGCGTTTGTAATGACTATCAAAAGCTTACTCGTCCCGGTCTATCCCGACCGACGCTGCTAAAGAGTGCGGACTTTTTGAACTATAGAGCCCAAAGAAGTCTCTAAACTCATACACTTGGTAATAAAATCATTTGCCTAACTATTACCGCCACTTCCGCTCAAAATGAGCGTGCGTTGTAACAGGCATTCGAAATGTGTATTCACCTTACTGTTACTGCTGTGCAGCGGAAAATGTTTTCTTCAAAGAACGAGGAGCATGACACCCTAAACACGAATACACCTACACGGGTATAAAATTCGTGTGAGCTGTCCTCATACGCACTCTTTATAACAGGGAGTGCACTAAGGAGCGCACTCCTTTTTTTACTCCTTTCTGCAAGACTCTACACTCAATCTTGAGAGGCGTGCATGCAGACAAGCCTAGTTACGCATGTTAACGCTGATATAATGTAATACGCTACCTCTTTTGGCGACTTGCACTGTTTGTCGCAATCAAACGATGCATTGCACACACTTTTACGAGCTCGATTCAAGCATGAATGACGTAAAAGAATGCAGGGCTGGCGTTTGGCGACTGAGCCGAGATTTGTTTGGTGCGCGTACCGTTCACCGAAAAAAAAAAAGACCTTCCGCCATTCCACTTCTTACATTATAATTCTTTCAAGCCGACATTTCGTCCGTATGCTGCTTCAGAACGCCTACAGAGAAAGGCGCTCCTTGACAAAAGCACACATTTCAAACAAAGAACAACCACGTGCACGTGTAGCAGGCTTTCCTACACCAGGTCCAGAAGCGATTGAGCACATCTTGCCAAATAACTAAAGAGGGCATGCAGAGGAGGAAAACCAAAGTAGGCGCACACGGATTAATTGATTGATTGATTTATTGAAATCATCTTCATTTACAGAATATTCGTAGAACACGTGGGTGGGCCGTCTAGTCCCGTAGTGCACTGGCTGTTGCTGCTGCGCTGGCCCTCCCCGCCAGCCAGTGCTGAGGGTCAGGACCATCGCTGAGCAGAATAGCCTCCCACTGCTCCTCTGAGGGATTTGGAATGGGGTCAAGTATGTGATTAAATTGGCATACCCACACCATGTGGTAGAGGTTAGCTACCTCTCCACTCTGTGGGCACTGCGGAGAGTATAGTGTATGGTACCATTGGTGCAACTTAGCTGGCTTTGGGTATGTGTTGGTTTGTAGTCTTCTTAGGGTGTTGTCTTCTAATTTATTGAGGGATTTATGTGGTGTTTTATGCTCTTTCCTTCCTGGCAGTTCTTTATGGCGTGAGATTTCCAGCATACACTGCTAAAGCTAATATGTCGCAGCACCCTTCATGGTCATCAGGGAGAGACGCCCGGTATAGAAGAGCTCGGGCATGCCTGTGAGCGGCTTCGTTTCCTCCTGGTAGTTCCAGGTGACCGGGAAACCAGACGACTGAGGCTTGCCTGGGTGGATGCTCAAGCAGCACTGACAGCCCTGACCTGTGAATCAATCCATCATTGGAGTTGCGACAGGTGTTCTGGGAATCAGTGAGCACAACGGCGTTGGGGTTAAATGCTACAGTTAATCAATGCCTGCCTCTTCTACGTGAGTGGGGTTGGATGTTTTCATCGAGGCGCAGTTCATCATCGACCCTGAAGGCGTTGAGACCACAATAGTCATCACTCTACTCTTTGGTCCTGCTGCGTCCACGTAAAGGGTGTTAGGTTGCTCGTCCCATTTCTTCTGCAGGCCTTCCCCTCTTGCTTTTCTCCTTTCGATGTTATGTGCGGGATATTCTGCGGAATGTAGTACAGGTTGATGCGTCTCCTCACATCGCGTGGTACCCCTTACCTTTGGTTTATGGTATAGGGCAGATTAATATGGATCTTTTCGAGCAGTTCTCTGCCGGGTTTTGTGAGTGCAAGCCTATTGGGTTTTGAGAGTCATTGTTCTTCGCGCATCTCTTTGAGGGTATTATATACTCCCGGGGCCATGAACTTTGCCGTTGGCGTCAAGTTCGGTAGCCCCAGTGCCATCTTGTAGGCTTTCCTGATCAGTGTCTCCAACTTTTCAATTTCCAACCTGGAGAGGTTAAGGAATGCCGTCCTGTACATTATCCGAGAGATCACAAAAGCTTGCACAAAGCGGATGGTGCCCCTTTCCTTCATGCCATGGTGCTTATTTCGGATACGATGTATAATCCGGAGGATTTTCTCGGCGGATGTTGTAAGCTTCTCCATAGTGGTGTTGTTCTGTCGCCTCTGCGGGATATACTGCCCTAGGATCTTGATCATCGTGGGTTTCTGTACTGGGTGGTTGTCTATATACACTTCTATACAACGGAGAGTTGAGCTAGTTTGTACGTACTGCTGGGAACAAAAAACAGCGTTGAGACGAGGGACAAAGGAAGAAAAAGACAAAAGGACTGGTCCTGTTGTCTTCTTTTTGTCTCTCGATTCAGCGCTGTTTTTTCCCAGTAGTTTATATACACCGTGATCTTCTGCGCTAGGGGTGTCATCGGCTTCTTCAGGATGAGTAACTCGGACTTTTCCGGCACACAATGGAGGCCTCTCTCCCTGGCGTACTGGCACACCGTGTCAGCGGCTGCTTGGAGGCGCGCCTCGATCTCGGCGTCACTCCCCGAGTTGCACCAGACAGTGATATCATACGCATACAATATGTGTTTGATGCCCGGGGTTGCGGAGAGAAGGCCTGGTAGATATTTCATAGCCAAATTGAACAAGACGGGTAAAAGTACCGCCCCTTCCGGAGTTCCTCTCGGGCCTAGAGTGATGGGATCTGATTTTATTCCACCGAAGTTTATAGTGGCTTGCCTGGCTGATAAGAAGTTTTTGATATAGTTGTAAGTTCTTGCGCCCCAGTTGGTATTTGCGAGCCTTTGCAGAATATTTTTACGCAGAACATTATCGAACGCTGCATTCGAATCAAGTGCCAGGATGGCCCTTGTCTGTGATTTGGGAGGTGTCTCAAGGAGGACTTTGTGCAGGTACAAGAGGGCGTCCTGTGTCCATAGGTGAGGGCGAAAGACCTGTGGAGTGTTAGGTAGGAGGTTGTTTTCTTCTCAGTATCTACTCAGTTTCGTGTTGATGACCCTCTCTATGAGCTTCCCCAAACACGAGGTCAGTGATATCTTTCTTAGATTATCCAGTTTAAGGGGTTTGTTCGGCTTCGGAATAAACCGAACCTCGGCCATCTTACAGGATATTGGCAACTTTCCTGTAGCCCAATGCTGCTCGTTGATGCATTCCACCAGCGACGTGATGGTGTCATCGCTGAGGTTAAATAAGAGCTTCGCTGTTATTTGAGCTGGACCTGGAGCTGCATTTTTTCTCATAGCCGCGATTTCTGCTTTGAGTTCTTCTTTCGTGAGTGGGATGTCCAGCTTGGAATTCGGCAGCGCAGAATACTCCGGCTGTTGTACGACTTGGCCAGTGCACGGGTACCTCACCTTGAGCTTTTCCATAAATGCTGTGTCCGTACCCGCGGTTGTGTGTACGATCTTCGTGAGCCTGTCTTTAGTGGCCGACTTGCTGCTGCTGGGGTCGATTAGCACACGCAGGAGCTCCCAGGACTTTGACACACCTAGCTGACCCTGAAAACCATCGCAGAGCGAATTCCAGTTCTGTCTGGCCAAGGATATGGCGTAGGATTCTCCCTTTTTGCTTATCTCCCATATTTTTTCTTGAGTTTGCGATTAATCCATTGTCTTCGTCATTTGTGTGTCAATGAGTGCCCCGCTTCCCATAAACGTAGAAGGTGCGGATTGATCGCTGGGCAATCTTCTGTTGTGCAGACCTCTTTCGTAAAGGCTTTCAAAGTGTGCACCTCATCCTTAACCCATTCCTCTAGCTGCACGCGCAAAATAGGTATGGCAAGACTTACGAACTGCGACAGGTGAAGAAAGGCCCATGCGTCTACTGCAAACCCTATCACAGGGGCACACGGAAAAACCGTAAGGCAGCTGTGTGTGTCACCGTTTACATAGCAAGGTATGACACAGAAACGTGCGCATTTGCAAGCACAGTATATGAATGCGCTTCTCTCGCGCAATGACTTCCTTGTTTTCTTAAAAGAAATGCATTGAAAAAAACCCAACAAGGAATTTTTGTACCGATCTGTCAATAGACAGAGCCCATAAGCTACTTTAGCTATGAGTGTTCCTGCCGAAATTGTTTTCAAATGAAACTTAAAATAAAGGTTTAAACTCATTTTCTTCTGTAGCCCGAATCCGTGGTTACACAATTCAACTTCAGCATTTTATGTGGACAAACTACATGTGCTGCAGTCTCAATTCAATGATAGCGCGCTTTGCTCCTCAACATCAAAAACTGTCTTAAAGCCCAAGGGGATCTTGAAATCTCATCTATACAAAAGTACAAATAGAAGATGTTAACTGTTGTAAGATACCTCCACATAGGTATATGATCGTCATATTTAGGCCAAAGGTTTGGGGACACGCCATATAAGCACTGGTCTGAGATGTAATAGCCGTTAGCAGTTTATTTATTTGCACTGTATTACATTTGCTACATCGGTAATGATCCATACAGGAATATGTTCCAACCGGGAACATCCTCTTAAAGAGCGAGCAAGGATGATTTCGTATGTTAAGGAGCAAACTAGAAATATGAGAACGAAAAAACAACACACGGTTACCAAATATTAAACAGTAACTGTAGAAATTCCAGAGCGAAAATGCATAGGCACGTTCTAACTTTAGAAGCAAACATCTGAAGCTTGAAAATAATCAAAAATGCAACAAAATCCATAAGCTAAAAATTCTAATTTCATTCTCTCGCCGTAAGTTGAGACTAAATCAGGCACTTCGCGCCTTCCAGCGAGTAATCGCCCGGTAATCGCGTTTACTGGTAATCGCATTTCCTGGATTGGCTCTGCGACCTGGATCAATGTCAGAACATTATTTTTTTCTTCCCCTCTCGGCGCCAGCCGCAAGTGTAAGATTTCGTCGTCAAAAGTGTTATATCCCGTTTTCCGCGCTTACAGGTATGCCGAAGACTTTTTTGCCATCGTCATGTCCGATGTTCGACGGCCACAGAAAGAGGACAAAATTAAACTATATGAACACCTTTTCTTAGAAAAGCACATGCTTCTTGTGGGCGTTGAAATGAAAAGCTTGTAGAGCAAGCAGATGTATTCGTAATTGTTATATTTAAGCGTAAAAAAACACGTTGAAGCTTTTGTGGTCAGAACGTTTCTTTAAGAAATATGGAAAGAAGTTTGCTGAAATTCTCTTAATATGCTGATGCTAAAAGATACGCTGTGAAAGCAAAAATCTTTTTCGGGCACAGGTTACGTAACGCATACAACTGATATCATGATGGAATAATGGAACCGCAGTTCTTTTGGCATGTGCAGCTTGCATCACTGTTGTGTAGAGCGCTCGAGCAATCTGCACCACGCATTAAAATCCCAGTCGGAAAGCAGCCCACAGTTTACGGCGAAGTGCTCGCGCCCATGTTGTTTGCAGGTTTATGTGTTTGCACTGCCTGTAAGCTAGAAGCGGAGACGAGGTGTAATTTCCACGCTGGGTGGTGCAGTGCTTGATAGCTTTACACAAGGCTTACGCACAGTGTACTAGACACTATTAAGCGTGTGCTGACAGTAATTTTTTTAATATAATTTCGAATCGACTGCGGCAAAAGTTACGTGCTCCTCATGCTGCTTTAAGTAATGATATTCTTGCAGGCATCAGCGAAATGCAACCAGATTCATTAAAAGCTGAACAGTACGTAACTGCTGAAAGCAACATTTCGGAAATCAGCTGACCAAAGCAAGCGCTTTAGAAGGCGCTGAAAAAGCAGGACAACTTGAACATGGATGCTTTTTGACTGTTGAACCTTTTTTATTAAAGCAGCTACAAAGCCTCATGAAACAGTTTCAAGCCTTCATGTAGATATTCTATTTAGCAGACCGCTTTGCCTTGAAAGGTAAACGTCGGGAGGGAGCTGGACAGAGAACAGTAGATAGGACTCGAATCATAAAATAGGGAAATTTGAACCGGAAGAAAAGACCTATTACAGAAGTTCCGAAAGATAGCATAAAACTGTTGTGAGCAGTCCTGAATTTCCTAGTATGCCTAATTAAATCGGAGATTTTTTATACAGAATTTAGATTCTAAATTTTGAGTTGATTGTAGCATTGCTCATTGCAATAACTTAAAGATACGAACGTTTTCTCCAGGCTAATGCGTACGTGTCAACGCGGAATACGGCTGTGAGTCGGAAAATCAGCACCATTTAAACGCATCATAAACTTGCACTCTTTCCTGGCGTTCAACTACGACTGTTAATACTCGATGAAGCAATCACAGTCGAACGTTACCAGTGTTGTACTTGTACAATTAAGAACAATTTTTTTCTGCTGTTTCATAACAGCTAACTTTATAAGCCACGGATCTGAAAGCACTCCTGATATAGAATGACCAGACTCAAGTACGTGACAAGGAATTTTTTCATGAAAACTAATTGAAGTGCGTGTCATGGCACTGAGAATGTGAAGCGGATGGCGTAAATTTTTATTAGTTCCACACCACTACGCATTGAAGAGACTGTCAAATGGCTGTCGATGTGTCCTTTGGAAAAAGAATGACAACTCAAGAAAAAACAGCGGTCATTGATTTCCTGAGGTTTTCCAGGAGCTCGCGTCAGCAAATGAAATAAGCAGTTCCGGCACCATAGAAGTGGCCCTCATTTTATCTATTCTTTTACTTTTTCTCCGCAGCCTAGAATGTCTGTAACACCGGTTATATAGCAGGTATTCGGAGGTAATACCTTAAACCGTATTAAATGAGTACTTGGTAAAACCCACTATTCGTTTTCATAGCTTGGTCCATATTACGGACACAACTGCGCATGCTCGGCTGGCCGCATCGATACAACAAACAGGTGAAAGATGGTTTATTGGGGCTTAACGTCCCAAAGCCACTCAGGCTATGAGGGACGCCATAGTGAAGGGCTCCGGAAATTTCGACCACCCGGGGTTCCTTAACGTGCACTGACATCGCAGAGCACACGGGCCTCTACAATTTCTCCTCCATGGAAATTCAACCACCGTTGCCGGGATCGAACCCGCGTCTTTCGGGTCAGGAGCCGAGCACCATAACCACTGATCCACCGCGGCAGCACAGATGAAAGAGTTACTTTCAATGGGCACTTCTCACTTGTTTTAACAATGCGTTCTAACGAATGCGTAGTGTGGAGAGAAAATAGAAAAATAACTGCTATTGAGAAAAACCGGTGGCGAAAAAATGCTTCGATGTCATATGTCAACGATTGCTAGCCCCGCGTTCAATCTGAAGCTATTCGAGCTATGAAACAATTTGTCGGAACATGAATTTCGAGCACCTGGTTTCTTGTTCATAGGCCGCGATCAGAAATAAAAAAAAATCAACCACACATATTTGCAGTAAGCAGAGAAGGGAAAAAGAAATTAAAATATAAAGGCCAATTAGAAAAGCAATTGAAGTGATGCACCTGGCTTTGCCTGGAATGTTTTTTAACAAGTAAGCAGAGGTGAAATATTTTAGATGGCATAGCAGGTAAAATTTACAGACAAACGCAGCCGCAAAAAAAATGAAGCCGGTAAGGACTGCTGCTCAAAACTGCCAATCATTGCTGCGAAGCTTATTACGCTTGATAAGTTGTGCCCCAGAGCCTGGCATGCCGTGAGCGCCGTGATCCGGCGTGTGTTTTTGTTTTTCGAGGTATTTACGCCGAGAAAAAAATAAAAATAAACAGAAATCAATTGTTTGCATTCTTCTTAAAATAGGTTGCTATGTGATAAAAGAAGTTGAGTGGGGTGGCACTGAAGTTTTCTTTGATGTAGGTAAAAACTTCGTCAGGCCATGATATGTTTAATAAGAACGTTGAACAATCGCCGCGTACGATGCCGCGCCTGCGCCGGCGCGTGCAGAAAAAAAAAATTGAAAATGGGTTTTGAGGAACGGAAACAGCGCAGTAACGATCTTGTGTATCTCTGTAGACACCCGAAACACCGATCCATAAGAACGGATAAAGTAGAAAGGGAAAGAACAAAGAGGTGCCGTAGTGGAGGGCACCGGAATAAATTCGACCACCTTTCGCCTCCATTGAAACGGGCCGTCGTGGTCGGGTTCGAACCCAGGTACTCCAGCAGAGTAGCCGAGCGCCCCAACCACTGAGCCACCACTGCGGGTGCCCGTGCAGTAGCTCGGCAACTTTTCCGACAGATACGACCGTGCCCTAATAGCTAAATTCGCTAAATTCATCGAGAAAAAGCGTACCCGTTGCCAGTGTTCTGAAGCAGCTGCCCCTTTCACTGCTTAATAACTTCCTCTACACGAAATTCCATCTATCCAATAATCTGCAAGACAGCTTGCCTTCTAATTACTAGTAAAGCTTGCAAACACATTCCGTGACCTCGGTAGATCGCTAACAGTGTGCTATAAACTAAGTGGGAAGCATCACCAGCCCAGGCAGGTGATACTGCGATCTCTGAGTTTGCCGCATTAACTTTCGCAATGTGAACGTGCCGATGTCAGCGCCATCCATCGGCCCCAGTGTGCAACAAATCGGTGGCGGTGGCCATTAATTATTGAAAAAGAGCTTGCTGCATAACGGCTTGAAAGTTCGCCTTCGCGGCGAGGCATTGGGTACACTGTCCTCGCGTGTTATGCGTGCGCAAAGCAATTTGCGTTAACCGACTGAAACGGCTGGTTCGAAGCTTTTTCGGAACTAAACTAAAATTTCATCACGCTGCCATTGCTGTCAAAAAGCCCAGCTCATGAGAAGTACTTCGAGAGCGTAGGTACTTCACCTGTAAGGAAAAATTTAATGAGGGAGAGGAAAAGGGAATAACTGCAATGTTACTTTTAAATATGCTTAAATATGGCGTACTACTGTGCCGCGACATACCTCAGGCTTTTGCCAAAAGCTGTATGAACCTGAACAGCGCTTGAAAACTCAGCTTAGTATTATTATAGACGAGCTACCCTTATGGGTCTTCCGAAACGATGTGAAATTAATCAGAGAAACCACAAAAAAAAAACCAAGGCATGAAGTCAAGAGCCGGAATCTAATACGAGTATGCAAAGGATGCCTCAATGGAGCACTTTGTACCCTGTTGCAGCGTTTGGGCCTGATTACTTGGAGGGCGCGCGCAATATGAAAAAACGAGAAGGAGGGTAATCAAGTGGTTCTTTCGTAGCAAGATTTCAGTGCGGATGGCACAAATCCCTACAGACGGGAAACCAAACGTAGTGAAGTAATGATGCAGAATGATGTGTGACTAGCCGCGAACGTCACGCCACTTAGGCTCCAATGGAAGGAAAAGGCACGATGCACCCTCGGCGACCGGAAACCGCACGAAGACCTCACCCATAACGATGTTCATGCATATGCAGGACCAAAGAAGCTTGAAGATATAGGACACGCTAGGTCGTCGCTGGCTTGGTTGGTTATTGGTTATTAGGGTGTAACGTCCCAAAGCAACTCAGGCTACGAGAGACGCCGTAGTGAAGGGCTCCGGAAATTTGGACCGCCAGGGGTTCTTCAACATGCACTGAGATAGCACACGGGCCTCTAGAATAGCACCGGGGGACATAGCACACGGGCCTCTAGGTCAGCAGCCCAGTGCCATAACCACTAAGCCACCGCGGCGTGGCTATCTCATTTGCAGACAGCAAATGCCGGTTTGCGCTGCATGAGTGCGTAAACCAACAGCTTCGCAAAATTCACAGAGCGCGTTCACATGCAGTGACCAGAGGGCGCGCTCCCTAGGGTGAGCCCGGCGAATATTCGCTTGCACTGGCCCCAAGCAAACGTCCACGGAGAGCTGTTTACAAGTTTTTGTGGGCACCTTACGACCGCGTCTACAACTCGATGACGGCAAATGCGGTGTACCTCCACACAGAGTATAGTAACGTAATTTGATCGCCAGTGAGTGCGCATCCTACCCAAAGAAGAGGAAGGTTCCACAAGGCACTTGGGCATAGCACACACGGTATAGTTTGGGTCCACACTCAGAGTAAGAGTTACTGCGCCTTTTCTTTCTTTAAACAATATCTACCTTTTAATTAATTTTCTTAATGACACCCGTCTAAGCATTCTTCCGGGGATTGTCAAACAGAGCTGTCACTGTAGTACGCTCCATACGACCAGAACTGGTCGCTCAATGGACAGGCATCATCACATTATAGGCCTCAGGTCATACCATCCCAAATACGCTTTGGTTTTATAACCTCAAGGTAGTTAGCAAGAAGGATTCAAAATATTTTATGTTCCATGTCACCATGCGAGCCTAATACCTTCATGTGTAGTTAAAACTGGATAAGGACCTTTTACTGACATTCCTGTTTGTAAATGAGGGGTCGCATAAAAACCTTCGTGATTCTCCGCTGAAAATAAATGTAAGGGTTCGCGTTCTCTACAGAGCGCCTGCTGCCTCCGGGCTCTCGCCCGTAAATCATTCATCAGCTTCATTCTTAAGAGAAAATGACTGAGCGGACAAACCAATAATTTTTCTCCTGTTCAATGGTTCGCAACAGTACCGATTCCATAGCGTATGCGGTACAAACTGCGCAGTTTCTAGAGGCAGCACGGAATTATACATTCAGCCCACCTTTGGTCGGTCGCTTTTCGGGATATAAATAAAGTTTGGTCGAAATGCACAACGCAGCACAAGTCGGATGGCAAGAACTGTGACACTTTTGGCACAGACTGCCAACACATATTTCACTGCGAAGACCAGCCATTACATCAAATTCGTGACAAGGAATAATCGAAGATGGAATGCAACAAGCGTCCACCAGAAATCCAAAGAGTACAAAAAAATAGCAGCGACGGCACACCGCGAAGAAAAGGCGTGGCCAATAGAAGAGACGCATTATACTATTTCTTCATTCAAAAACTACATCGAGGACTACATCGAGGGGGTCAGACATTTATCGACGTAGACAGAATTGTGTTCAAAGAACGCAAGTCATTTGTCAGGCTTCTCTCTCATTAGGTATACGGGCGCATTATAACTAGCTTATTTACAAGCGCTGTATGATTACTAAAACCCGCTTTATTTGTTTAAAACATCAGCAGCTCAGCAGGCAGGCTTTGCAATTTTTTTTTATAAACAAAGTATATTTTATATGTTTCTTTTCCATAAACCTTCAGTTTTTAGCAGCACCTGTCTCGTCCTTTCTTTTGTCCCTGTTGCTGCGCAGTTTTTGTTCCTTAAGTATGTACCAACTCGCTCAACTCACCCTTTTGCTGAGGCACTGCGTATTAAGTTACAGAGGGAGAATACGTACACTAGACGCAGCATGTGTGTACAATGAGTGCTCAGTAACTGCTGCTCTGCACGTGAGATTTGCGAAATCAAGTGTGATGTTCTGAGGCGAAGTCCCGCCATCTCTTCGCTGTCATTTCGCTTTTTCAAAAGTCAGACAAAGGGCTGTATTGCGAAGAGCTGAGAGAATGGGCATCACGAGACGCATTACAACGAAATATCGAGGACATACGCATAAAAGTGAAAAAGAAAGGTTGCCACTTCCACGAGTAAAGCATGAGAAATGTACGAAACCTATACACAGAAGATGCAAACCTAAATCTGGTAATGAGGTAAGTGAGTTTATATTACGCCGCAACGGCGAGCACAAAACCATTAGCATAAGTTGATGCTCGCGAAAGCAGCGGAGAAAAAAATCTCTATGGGTGGGGTGACTGCATACTGAACCACGCCTTAGGGGTTCAGTAGTGATACCATAGACTGGGAAGTCGGAATTTCCATAAACTCGCGTTACTCTAATGTATTAGCGAGCCGCAGCTTTAGTGTCGCCTTTCCTACGCGCCGGGGTCGTTAACTTGTGCCAATCATTTTTAAGTGCACAATGTACCGCCATCCTAGACCCTAACCCGAAAGCTCGAGAGCTTGACACTGACTTGTAGCAAACGCACTTGCAACATGTCCTTTGGACAGGCAATCTCAGGTTTTGAAAGGCTACTCAATCTAAAACAGAATTGAATAGCAGGTGAATGATGTCAGTGCTAACCTGAAGGTCCGTGGTATGGAAGCCATAAAACCGCCGAAATTATTTTAAATGACCTATCCATCCACGACAACAGAAAATAATGGAAGTAGAAGCAAGGGAGACCTGAGCAAGAGGCAGGAGAATACCAATCTGACTGCAGCCAACATTGCTAGAAGAGCAGCGAAAATTTAGGAGCAAACCCAGAAATACATCATATCGCAGAAAACAACAAGATGCAGCCAGAGCACAAAGGAGAGCAGAATCAAGGATTGGACCTAGAAATTAAGATCATGGCGGTAATTACAGGCATACAGGAAATTAGAAGGAATGCGAGTCTTGGCGTGAATCAGAATCAGAATCAGTCTTTATTTGTTGATACATTTTGAGAGTACAGCATATTATGCAGAAGGAGGTTCCGAAGTCAGAGACTGTAATGGGACCTCCTGATTAAATACATCCAGTAAAACATTTAACAGCATATGACAGATCAGATAAATATACAAAACAGAATATACACGTGTGGAATACAATTAAAGCAGACACATGGGAGAGAAATAAAAGCTATTAAAAAGGACCATCAAAACATATAAATTTGTACATAACTATGCAAGCTGATGTCATACTGAATTATAATGAAGATCATGAAGCAGTGCAAAATGCATGTAGGAAGAAATGTAAACAAATTAATCAGAATTAGAGCTCATTGCTAAGGATTGATCGTTTAAAGTGGGCTTTAAAGTTGAAAATTGAATGAGCATTTTAATTCCATCGGTATAGTGTTCCAGACAGCAAGTGATGAGAAATGAATTGCCTGTTTCCCGTAATTGGTGCGTACTTTAGGAAGGACAATATTGTTATTGAGTGCGAACCGAGTTATGTTGGCGTTTACAAGATAAAACTGTGGTATGAGAGGAAGAGCGATTAGATTGTTGACAAGTTTGTACATGAGAATGCCAAGAGAATATCTAACAAGCTATGAAGACACAGTCAAGACACCGGCCGACCAAGATGAATCTTTGTTAAAAAGGCTAACACGATTCTCTAATAACAGCCTGGCCGACGGAAAAATACTCCAGACCTGAAATATGGCAGATATACAGTCATACCACAGCCGTGGAAAGAAATCAGCATAGTAAAGGTAAGATCTTGCTCACATCGTGCTCTGGGAAACTGAGAAATTGTCCGCAAGTGGGTTTGCAAGCGCATGGAAAAAGATTGCAGAACCGCAAACAACACGTCCGCGTTAATAACGTACCTCTAAACATATTACAACCGCCTCCTACTAAAGCAGGAAATAATAGATATGCCGTGTGGAAACCAAACCAAAGCTTTACTACCATTAAGTCTCAAGGGAGCATATGACAACGTTAAGCACCATACCAAAATAGACAATTCACACAACACGAACTGTGGCGAAAGAACGTAGACCTATGATAAAGACTTCCTGGTCAAACACAAGGTGGCTCTCAATGTGGGCTCTGTTTGGCGCGTGATAGCCTTAGATGCTTAGCACTAAACACAACAGAAGACAACAGAGTCTCAACGTAGGCAAGACCAAAGCAGAACACATAAATATTTGCGACAGATGAGCGGCACAAGGTGTAGTTTTATCCCCAATGTTATTTCTTAAGCTCATCCGCCCACTTAACTTTCTGCAGTCCATTGCCACGCTTGCCTTATCTTGAAATCTACTGCGTTACCCTTAAAGGGGCCCAGAAACACAACCTTAGTTGACTGTTTTGCCTGTTGATTGCATAGAGTGTGTTATAATGGTGCTATTAGCGTCGGTAATACCGCGTACATTCCGTTTTTTAATATTTTAATGTCCTCCCAAATACAACTTCACGGCTCTGATTGTGTCGCGACACAGTGGCGGGTTTTTAGCAGCGGATATGACATCACCTGGCGCGAGCTTGATGACCGGACAACCAGTAAATATACTGGAAATTGTGTGAATAAATAGAGACACATTTTCTCACCTGTCTGCGTTTTATATTAGATCAACAAAAAGAACTTGCTTGTCTTAGATAAAAGCCCTGCAAAGCAAGTAAAATAAAAATACACCACCAGGGGCGCTCTGGCATGGAAACAACGCTGCCAGTCTCAGCACGAACGAGTTACAGAGAGCAGGCAACCATGGAGTACAAACTTCCGCGAGGTGCTCTGGCTGGCTGTTTTGATTGGTTGCGCCAGGTGCCGTCATTGGGAGAGCGAAATAGGAGTGGGAAGCCCCGCCAAAATCGAGTTGAGGGCAGCGTTTTGTTTGCTTGTATTTTGAAATTTCTTCACTGAATAACTCCCGTTCCTGTGCATCGATTCCTGTAATTCTTTTTAAGTCAGCATCTGTGTGACATAAAGAACCCACCTGAAGTATAGCCCGTATTCCCCCAGGCAGTGTTTCGCAGCCCCTTTAAGGACCGGAGGTTATGTTTCCCTCGCATTACATGCCCTGCCCAAGCCCATTTCTTTCTCTTGCTATAGGATGCCATTAACTCGCGTTTGTTCTCTCACCCACTCTGCCCGCTTCCGATCTCTTAACGCTACAGCTATCGTTTTTATTTCCATAGCTCGCTGCGTTGCCCTTAATTTAAGCTGAACCCTTTTCGTTAGCCTTCACGTTTCTGCTCTATAGGTGTGTACCGGTAAGAGGGATATTATTAACGTGCCATTCATGATCTAGGAGAATCGGCCATATGCGCTACAACCTATTCTTATTCTTGTAGTTATTTCCCTCGCATACTTCGGACCAAGGATTAGTATCCGCTCTAAGTGGATGTATTTCCTCACCCCGTCCGGCACCTGGTTACCAATTGTGAGAAGCTCTTCCATTGCACGACTGTTGAACGTTACTTTGTTTTCTGCATTTTAATTTTAGAATTTTTGTTGGCAGCTAGTACAGGCTATCATAATCAGCAAAAATGCGTGCGTAGCGCCATACCTGACAATGAAAAGAGTAGACAACGAGAAAATCAACACCCTGCTAAGGAAGGTGTAAAATAGAATTGTTTATAATTCAATCAGTGCATCAACTGGAAGGGCACTGAAGCTGGAAATGCTCAGTATGCTAGAGGAAATTATTGGAGATGACCTACCATCGCGGAAATGTAGCTTAGCCAACAGTTGGAAAGGCAGAGCAGGGAAGACAAGCTTAAACCGCCTCACATAAGCAGAACGCAAGAACGACATGAACCCCCCGAAAAGCTTAACATCTTACAAAAAATGCTCCTGTGACACAATATTCACCCAGTGCACAGCGCAGGAAGAAAACAGACCAGAGCTCTGTGGTAGGCTTTTAACAGATGCCCAAGTAATTTTGAAAAAAAAAAAATGTTTTGGAGGAAATAATATCGATTTTGCGGCGAGTATTACCAGTGTTGGCGGACACTTGAAAAAAGGTGAATCGCTTTAAGTAGTTAGCTGGTCAACTAACTTTGAACACTTAACTACTCAACAGCTACAATTATGCGCCTAGTTGCAATTAGAGATTTGTAGCCTGTCGGTTGTAATAGCCATATAGGTTTTTAGAATTTCGAAAACGCGAGCATCTTATGCGCTGTGATGCGATAAAGCTTGGACAGATCGTGCCAAAACAAATGCGCTTTCGAAATCGATGCAGGGAAAGGAACCTTTCCAGTGTACGTAACTAGTGAAAAAAGCCTAGTGAAAACTAGTGAAAAGCCTAGTGTACACATGCGTGTGCGCGCGCGCGTGCGTGCGTGCGTGCGTGTGTGCGTGTGTGCGTGTGTGCGTGCGTGTGTGTGTGTGTGTGTGTGCCCGCGTGTGTGTGTGTGCACGCGCAATTATGTGCGTGTGTTTGTGTGTGCACGCGTCATTATGTGCGTGTGTGTGTAATGTGTGCGTGCGCGTGCACACGCACCATGAATGCGTCAGGTGGAAGCAGATCAGATAATCGCGATTCACGAGAGGGCGCTCGCGAAGAGCAACCTGGGTAGCAACCCAAAGACTCACTGATGTCAGCACCTGACAAAGAGGGGCAGAAAAAATCGCTTGAGCACTACACCATTGAGCCTGGCGTGGTTTAAGGACTCTCAGGGATCTATGAATGTAAAGGAGAGAATTACCATTTCCGCGTATATTGACAATAACCCATTAAAACTATCCGGACAACTGCCATACGTGAACCCTGGGCCTGAACTCGGGAATCCAACTGAAAACCGAACTGCTAGCACAACTAATTCGAAATTTACTGAACTGCGCAAATCGGCCAAGATTTCTTGAAGCAGTTCATTGGTTTCCCCACTACCGCACTGCCAACACATCCATGTGACCACATATTCAGTCACTTACGTGGATCCATTCCTTGCAATCATGCTTGAGCTTAAAGCAGAAAACAGTTATCACGGTTAGAACTTTCTGCAAGAAGAGTTATTGAGTGAAACAATTTAGTTTGTCCCATGCACTTTTCTTCGGTTCAAAATGATTCTGTGTGTGTATTATTTCTAGCTTGTCAACGTATTGCATATTGCAACCGCGCAAAACGACCCAGGACGAGGAGAGGAAAGCACAGGACAAGACGCGGACATCCGCGTCTTGTCCTGTGCTTTCCTCTTTTTGTCCTGCGTCTATTGCGCGGTTGCAATATGCACTCCATTGTCAACCACCAACTAGCATATTGCAACCGCGCAATACGACGCAGGATACGATGCACTCCATTGTAAACCACCAACTAGCCAACATGGATAAGCTCAGTCGGCAAAAGTGGCGTGACTTTTGTTCTACGCTGGATGTGCGCCAACCTGTAACCAATATTTGGCGGATAGTTAGAGGTATTCGCACGCCTCTTCAACAACTCCACCCCTTCGCGAACAAAAATCTATAAACAAAGTCTCAGAAGAATACTGCAGGCTACTGCCGGCAGGGTCAGGGCATTCGACACTCTCCGCAGATGGTCAAACAGGCATCCCAAAGGCGGCAGTGCCAGCGTTAGACCTGCCTTTCACAATGGAAGAACTATCCACAGCTATCGCGGAGACAAACAGACACACGTCTCCGGGTCATGATGAGGTGACCTATGACGCCATTGCAAAGCTACCCCACACCTCCCGTCTTCGACTCCTGGAGTATTACAATTCTTCCTGGTTGGCTGTTGTGGTCCCCACAGAATGGAAGCTGGCGAAAATTGTGCCCGGTTTGAAACCCTGTAAGCAGCCAACAAGCTACGCATCATTCCGGCCCATTGCCTTACTGAGCTGCGTAGGTAAGATCATGGAGCGCATGATCTTCAAACGCATAACTTGGTTCCTAGAAAGCCGAAATGAGTTCCCCCAAGAAATGAACGGGTTCCGTCAAAACAGGTCTGCGACTGACAATATCATTTGCCTCGTCTCCTCAATTGAGGAGTACCTTCATGCTGGGTACTTCCCGACAGCCGTTTTCCTAGACATCAATGCCGCCTTTGACTCTGTCTTTCACCATGCAATTCCTGCAGCCTTTGCCAGTCTTGGCCTTGGAGGAAAGCTATACAAGTGGATTGGGCTTTATTTAAAAGAACGGCAAATTTTTATGACCACTCCAAACGGTCCAACACGCTTTCACGCGGTGGAGAGGGGCGTACCACACGGCGCGGTGCTCAGCCCTCTCCTGTTCAATGTACATAAGAATAAACCTTCCGCGAGGGGTCCGCATAACAATTTATGCTGATGATATCTGCATCTGGACCGCATCACGTTCGCGCTACATTACTCAGCAACGTCTTCAGAGAGCGCAATTGCCCATTTCGATGTACCTGGCTTCCAGAGGTCTTCGTGTCTCGCCAGAAAAGAGTGTTGCAATGGCGTTTACAAGAAAAACGATGACCCGATAGCCGCTGCTCCTAGGCGGACGATCGCTACCATATGTACGATCTCAGCGATTCCTGGGTGTTGTAATCGACTACAATCTGTCATGGTCACCTCAGGTCAAAAAACTCCGTGAGAGGAGTACTGCAGCATCGCAAGTGTTCAGGTTCATGGCGGGAACAAGGTGAGGTAGCAACTGCCGATCAATGGCTCTGCTTGAAAAAGCTTACGTTGAAGGAGAGAGAGAGAGAGACTCTTTAATGAAGAGCAGAGAATTTAGCCGGCGCTTAAAAATCGCTGGCATGCTACTCTGCGTAGGGAGGGGAAATTGGGAGATAAAGACAGAAGGAGAGCAGAGTGGAAGAGGTAAAAAAAAACGAAGATAAAATGCGGCCATGAAATGGGTACTAAGGATGCAATGGCGAGAATTGATGTAACCTATGGAGTGATGGAGTGCATAGTCCGTCAAATGGGCTGACGAAGTTCACTGCATGAAGAATGCATGAAGGTGACGTGCAAGTGAATTTGAAGCTTATCGAGATGTCCAATGTCTTTTACATATGTGAATAGAAAATTCATTGCAAGTCTCTGTTGCCTAAGGCAGGCTAAGGGACCTAAAACTTTGTCCATTGTAAGGGGCACTGAGCAGAGCTTCTGCATGCAATGTTCATAGTACGCACGCTCGTTGGCATATGCAGGGCACTCAAGCAAGATATGCTCCACAGTTTCTATCGCGGCACAGTTGTCACAGTGCGGACTGTCCATTTGTCTAAAACGGTATCGTAAGCCGTTTGTATATGCAGCATTAAGACGAAGTCGATGATAAAGTGTTTCCAGATGTCGAGGAATTCTGGGTGAGAGTCTTGATCTAAGATGTGGGTCGATTGAGTGAAGAAATTGGTACTGATATGTCGGCAAACTCCAAAGCCGATACATTTCTTCGGAAGCAAAACTTTTGGCCACCTGGGACGCATCAGATTTCGTAAAAAAACTTCTAATGTATCTCCGATGTTGGTGGCCCTTACGGGCCGCTTCATCTGCTTTTTCATTAGCCTGAATGCCACAGTGAGCAGGTACCCACTGAAATGTTATGCAGTGGCCTGCGGCAATAGCTAAATGATGTAGATATCCGATGTCCAGGGAAACTGGCTGGTGATTCGTTTTCTTCAGCAGGTTGGCCAGGATCTGAAGAGATGCTTTCGATTCGGTGAAGATAACCCAATGGTCGGCGGTTCGGCGCAGGATGTAAGAAACAGCTTCCTTAATGCCGTGAAGCTCAGCTGTCGTAGAGGATGTCCTCCGCTGCAGCCGGTAAGAAAGGGCATGGCCTATTGAGGGCACATAAAGGCCACATGAAGAGGTTTCTTTAGTAGTTGAACCATCGGTGAAGATATGGGTGTGCTGCCTATATTCCTCCGTTAAGTAGGCGAGAGTAGTTTGCAGAAGAGCTGCCTGTGGCATGCGGCTCTTTGCATTCACACCTGGAACAAACTTCTTCACTTTTAGAGGAGAGAGTGTCCATGGAGGAAAGGCCAGAGGTAGTAGTTTCTGTGGCTGATTAATAGTAGGGATGGGCAGGAGCTGCACTGCCTGGCCAAAGCTAGAGTTGCTGTGAGTTAGGTGGACACGGTGCAGGAAGTGCTTCTTCCCTTGAAGAACATGGCGGAGATGGGTACGCATAGTTTCCTGGGCGGCAATCACCTCTAGTGGGAGACATCCTGCCTCCGCTACTGTTCCTGATGCAGAGGAACCCTTTGGGAGGCCAAGGCATATTCGCTGGCAGTTGTTCCGTGCGGCAACGAGAGACTTATTGCTTGATGTAGATAATCTTTGAAACACTGGTAGACAGTAGCGCAAGGTTCCTTCAATGTAGGCTTTTTCAAGTAGAAGCATTGATCGGCAGTTGCTACCCCACCTTGTTCCCGCCATGAACCTAAACACTTGCGATGCTGCAGTGATCCTCTCGCGGAGGTTTTTGATCTGAGGTGTCCATGACAGATTATAGTCGATTACAACACCCAGGAATCGCTGAGATTGTACATATGGTAGCCATCGTCCGCCTAGGAGCAGCGGATATCGAGTCATCGTTTTTCTTGTAAACGCCATTGCAACACTCTTTTCTGGCGAGGGACGAAGACCTCTGGAAGCCAGGTACATCGAAATGTGCAATAGCGCTCTCTGTAGACGTTGCTGGGTGATATAGCGCGAACGTGAGGCGATCCAGATGCAGATATCATCAGCATAAATTGTTATACGGACCCCTCGCGGAAGGTTTCTTCTTATGTGTAGAAGGGCAATATTGAACAGGAGAGGGCTCAGCACCACTCCCTGTGGTACGCCCCTCTCTACTGCGTGAAAGCGTGTTGGACCGTTTGGAGTGGTCATAAAAATTCGCTGTTCTTTCAAATAATGCCCAATCCATTTGTATAGCTTTCCTCCAAGGCCAAGACTGGCAAAGGCGGCGAGAATTGCATGGTGAAAGACAGAGTCAAAGGCGGCCTTGATGTCTAGGAAAACGGCTGTCGGGATGTGCCCAGCATGAAGGTACTCCTCAATTGATGAGACGAGGGAGATGATATTGTCAGTCGCAGACCTGTTTTGACGGAACCCGTTCATTTCTTGGGGGAACTCATTTCGGCTTTCTTGGAACCAAGTTATGCGTTTGCAGATCATGCGCTCCATGAGCTTACCTACGCAGCTCAGTAGGGCAATGGGCCGGAATGATGCGTAGCTTGTTGGCTGCTTACAGGGTTTCAAAACAGGCACAATTTTCGCCAGCTTCCATTCCGTGGGGACCTCACCAGTCATCCAGGAAGAATTGTAATACTCCAGGAGTCGAAGACGGGAGGTGTGGGGTAGCTTTGCAATGGCTTCATAGGTCACCTCATCATGACCCAGAGACGTGTGTCTATTTGTCTCCGCGATAGCTGTGGATAGTTCTTCCATTGTGAAAGGCAGGTCTAACGCTGGCACTGCCGCCTTTGGGATGCCTGATTGACCATTTGCGGAGAGTGTCGAATGCCCTGACCCTGCCGACAGTAGCCTGCAGTATTCTTCTGAGACTTCTTTTATAGATTTTTGTTCGTGAAGGGAGAGTGCAGCGAAGGGGTGGAGTTGTTGAGGGGGCGTGCGCATACCTCTAATTATCCGCCAAATATTGGTTACTGGTTGGCGCACATCCAGCGTAGAACAAAAGTCACGCCACTTTTACCGACTGAGTTTATCCATATAGCGTCGAATGTGACGTTGTGCCCGTCGGCATGCACGTAGGCCATCGAGACGTTGAAGGAGCCTTGCGCTACTGTCTACCAGTGCTTCAAAGATTATCTACATCAAGCAATAAGACTCTGATTGCCGCACGGAACAACTGCCTGCGAATATGCCTTGGCCTCCCAAAGGGTTCCTCTGCATCAGGAACAGTAGCGGAGGCAGAATGTCTCCCACTAGAGGTGATTGCCGCCCAGGAAACTATGCGTACCCATCTTCGGCATGTCCTGCAAGGGAAGAAGCAATTCCTACACCATGTCCACCTAACTCACAGCAACTCTAGCTTTGGGCAGGCAGTGCAGCTCCTGCCCCTCCCTACAATTAGGCAGCCACAGAAACTACTACCACTGGCCTTTCCTCCAAGGACACTCTCCCCTCTAAAGGTGAAGAAGTTTGTACCAGGTGTGAATGCAAAGAGCCGCATGCCATAGGCAGCGCTTCTGCAACCTACTCTTGCCTACTTAATCGAGGAATATACGCAGCACACCCATATCTTCACGGATGGTTCAACTACTAAAGAAACCTCTTCTTGTGGCCTTTATGTGCCCTCAACAGGCCATGCCCTTTCTTACCGGCTGCAGCTGAGGACATCCTCTACGACAGCTGAGCTTCATGGCATTAAGGAAGCTGTTTCTTACAACCCGCGCCGAACCGCCGGCCGTTGGGTTATCTTAACCGATTCAAAAGCATCTCTGCAGATCCTGGCCAACCTGCTGAAGAAAACGAATCACCAGCCAGTTTCCCTGGACATAGGGTATCTACATCATTTAGCTATTGCCGCAGGCCACTGCATAACATTTCAGTGGGCACCTGCTCACTGTGGCATTCTGGCTAATGAAAAAGTAGATGAAGTGGCCCGTAAGGGCCATCAACATCAGAGATGCATTCGAACTTTTTTCACTAAATCTGATGCGTCCAAAATGGCTAAAAGTTTTGGTTCCGAAGAAACGTATCGGCTTTGGAGTTTGCCTACACATCAGTACCAGTTTCTTCACTCAATCGACCCACATCTTAGATCAAGACTCTCACCCAGAATTCCTCGAAATCTGGAAACACTTTATCATCGACTTCGTCTGAATGCTGCATATACAAACGGCTTACGATACCGTTTTAGACAAATGAATAGTCCACACTGTGACAACTGTGCCTCGATAGAAACTGTGGAACATATCTTGCTTAAGTGCCCTGCGTATGCTAATCAGCGTGCTTACTATGAGCATTGCATGCAGAAGCTCTGCCACAGGCAACAAAGACTTGCAATGAACTTTCTATTTACATATTTAAAAGACATTGGACATCTCGATAACCTTTAAATTCACTTGCACGTTACCTTCATGAATTCTTCATGCAGTGAAGTTCGTCATCCCATTTATCGGACTATGCAATCCATCATTCCATAGGTTACATCAATACTCGCCATTGCATCCTTAGTACCCATTTCATGGCCGCATCTTATCTTTGTTTTTTTTTTCACCTCTTTCACGCTTCTCTCCTTCTGTCTTTATTTCCCAAACTCCCCTCCCTACGCAGAGTGGCATGCCAGCGTAATTTAAACGCCGGCTAAATTATGTGTATTTCATTAAAGAGTGTCTTTGTCTCTCTCACCAACTAGCCCGCCTTCACTTGTTACTTGTCAACGTAGCCAATGAAATCAATATTTCAAGACATTGGCAATGCTGTTCACCTTAAAGCCCCCGCGTAATGTCCCCTTTACTCATAAAAAAGCAACCAAAGGTTCGAAATTGGGAGAAAATTGAAGCAGGAGAAGGAAATTCAGCACTACGTAATGATGATGAAGACTACCATTCTTATGGCAGCCATGGATTGAACTCATAGTCCTCGGAAACAACAAAGATACCAGCACTCAAATAGACCACACTGGACACTCAGAAGACAGGGATAAACAGAATGAAAAAGTTTTACAGTTTTTGCGTGCACTAACACTTCCGTGGTGATTTACGTTCCAGCAAGAATACGAAATGATTTGCTATTTTTCAGCATCCGTGCAATTAAGAATGAAAACCAGCAACAGTTCAGTACTTTAGACGTGGTAGTTCCGCGAAACCCAGACCCCCCCCCCCCCACGCACACACACGCACGCACGCACACGCACACACACATAAGACAAGGTACGGGACGAGTACCCTGTCTTGTGTGTGTGTGTTTCGCGCCACTGCCATGTCTGAAGTATTGAACCAACTAAGCCAACTACACGTCCCAACAGTTCAGAGTTCAACCATTTTCGTTTGGACAAGAATTGACGGCATAATTCCTTGCTGTCTATTTCCAGGACATAATTTACCGATTAAAAATGCCGAACTTTGCGAATTAATAACTTTAGAAAGCACGTGCGCAGGTTTATAAATTTGCTTAAAATAAATGTAATACCTGTCTGCACGCAATACACGGAAGAAAGAGAAATTTTTTATCAAACTGCCTAGACTTTTATTCAAAGAAAAAGCGCGCATAACCAAAGCCTCTAAGGGGCCTTTTGTTTCCGGCTTTGCTGCCGTGAAGGTTATGGCCATTCTGTGGCCGTTCTTCAATGTCATGGGAGCAAGAAAGTTTCCTCCAGTTGGCGCCGGGCAGTGTGAGGGCGGAATCGTATTCCACTTCAACCAATCCTGGAGAAAAGCGGAGCGGGGCGTGCCAGGATGCGAGAACGGGCCAATCGTTAAGTAGGAAATACTTGTTCTCCAAATGCGCAGTTTGCCCGGTGTGCTTTTTTCCGCAGACACCAGTAGCCGCACTCCGCGACCACAGCGAGGTTCCAGCCAGCAGGGGCGCTTCAAGTAACCGGTGGTTCCTAGGTCCAATAACCGCTGCCGCTCGGCGCACGAGAGAAGAAATGGCGAACAGCTTCCCGTGGTACCCGAACTGGCCGACGGCTATGCTTGCTCTTCGTCGAGATGTACTGAAAAATGTTGGCATTCATTACACGATAGAGGTAAGCGTTTTTTTTTAATTCCACTCCCTTTGTACCAGACGCAAACAGGTTATCAAATTGTACACACTTTTCCATGCGGTGCCGCCTTTGAATAATTTATTTTCGAGCCGCGACGCCTAGCTATGAAAACGCATCACTGATCACGTATATAAAGAAACGTGGCCAGGCACAAATAAAAAATACTTTAGTCTAGCAACTAAGTCGAGACCTATTATTTCCCCGTCGGTTTTTTGTCAAACGCGTTACCAATAATAAATTTAGGAACGCGCTGCTGGCAAGACCAACTCAGCGCGTGAACAGCTGCGAAGCATCGAATATTGTAACACCCCACGTTCTTCTGCTCGCGAGCTCATTAAGAATAATAATTAAAAAGCAATGATTTATATAACACAAAATGTAAAGGCCCTTGCGAAAAAAAATTTAGTTTCTGAGGAGTGCTTGACCCCTACATAATCAATGAAAGCATGCTTAAAGCGGCTACATATTGTGCCACAACACACTAACAAAGGGTAAGTAGTAGCTCTCGTGAACTTCTATGCTCCCCTTTTGTTCAGCCTCTGGTATAGTAACCGGACTCACTTCTAAACTAAAACTAACTTGTAAACTAAAATTGAAAATTTATACGAGGCTATTCATTTAAAACAAAGGTACAGTAGGAACAGCGGAAAGATTATATTATCTTTTTCTCATATACTCGGTTTAGGTGTTCATTGAGCTAACAAGATACCACTATTTCGTCATTACTGGTCCCTTAAATTTTATATCCCAAGGTAGGTTTTGATGCAGCGCTACTCAATGCTGAAGCAGTACAGTAATCATTTTATTGCGAAAACAATACTACGCAGGTTTCGAGCCTTCAGCGTAGCGTAGTCCGGTTGTTACGCTTTACACCACGTGACTACTGACATCATACCAGCGCAAGAGCTGGGCTACCAAGTCGGCTCTTCAGCGTAGCGTGACTCGGAGCCACGCCGGGCGTTTCGCGCTTCTCCCACTAGGTGCGCTGTGGTTTAACAGGTGGTGTTACTTCACAAGCGAGGCGAAAGATGGGCTACCGAACCCGATTCGTCCTGTAGGCAGTAGACGCGGCGCACTGCGTTCCTTCTTTAGACGCGGCGCGGCGCGTTCCTTCCGCGAGAGGCGCTTCACTCGCTTTCGCAAACTACGAGGCTTAACCAAAGCTAAGCCCCGTCAATTTTTTGCCTGAATAATAATTGAATACAATGTAGTAGAAAAAGAAATCACATACCGCCAGTGGTACGCGAAGCTAGAAGTTCCGTATGTTACATACGGCCGGCTGGTGATTATCCAAACTGTACTTTCGAGTGTAATCCTTATCCGTGAGAACGTCGTGTGGTGCCGCAAAGATCAGAAAGAACGTTCTCTTACGGTGAGGGTGACAGCTGCTCAAGAATCCTCCTATGCTATCGCTGGTTTCAGGAAAAACAAACCAGAGACACTGTGTGGACCGGTGCGATAAGCTATTAAGCTATTTGGAGCTTGTACAATACTACGCTACTAATTCCCCACAAATCATCACAACAAAATAAAAGAAACATTCTGCTATGCTATGCTCAGTTTCGGAGACTGTCGGCTTCCTTCAATTGTATGCCGTAACGATCCCTTCGTATCCCTACCTTTGTCTGCTGAAGAGCTCAACAAGGGCTCCGGTTGCGGGGATGCCATAGGTAGCGAAAGAGGGCTCTCACAAAGCTGCCGCTCTAACCGACCATCACGTTCCACGTACCACTTTCGGTATTACAGGACGTCCTGCATCAGCCACAACGAGTCATGGTGACGCTGATGACAGCTTCAAACACAACGTAAATACCCTGCAAACTTAAAGGTCAGCTGAGCGAGCATGGTACGGGACACACGGACGTCGTGGCTTCGCATCGTAGAAGTGGTATGCGTCCAAGGGCGCAGCTCCAAGGCTCCTCCTCCTGCGTTCCGCATATTAATAATAATAATAATAATAATAATAATAATAATAATAATAATAATAATAATAATAATAATAATAATAATAATAATAATCTCTTTATTTGTGTCGTAGGGTACACGGTCGACACTGGAGGCCGGCAGTAAAAGCTTTCACAAACGACAGCTTGACAGAGCCGCAGGCCCCCATGCACTTGGCTGCAGTACAGTGTCAATGCTTATATGCAAAAAAAAATATGCTATACACAGTAAACCTCACAGTACACCCTGATAAATAAATTCCATTTTCTACACAGAACACAACATAAAATTTTGTGATATACGACAGAAATTAATAGAAAGAACATAGAATAGAACATACAACAGGATGGATAGAACATAAAATTACCGTGACTTAAGGCATGAAACAATGACAGATCAATTCTATGAACTCATAAGAACAAAATATACAAGCGGTTGTAGTCTAGTAAGGCAAGAAACGATAGTCAAGATTATAGTTCACACGACAGGAGGAAATAGCATGGATACAATACAATAAAAATAAAAATCCGGTAGGTAAACATGGCCACTTAGTGTAAGGAGAAATTATTCAGCTGAAAAGGACATGGGTGTAGAAACAAACTCAAGTATTAAGAAACAGAAAAAGAAGTGTAATTGCGGATGGTCAGGGACAATCAGGGATGATCATTTGGACATGTAATATTTTCTGATTTCTTTAAATGGATATATTTGTAATTGTACATTTTCTTTATTCAATTTATTCAATAACCTCGGCAACTGATTTTGCAATGTTTGATGACCATATATTGTGCGGTATGTTTTTACCATCCAGTATTCGCTTTAATGGGTGGCATGACTCGGGGTGTTGCTTTGTAGATTCGCTAACTGTTTTAAGAATGTACCACCATTCTTTGCTTCCTGTTTATAAAGCTTACTCACTCGGTAGTCATACATTGTCATAATAGGCATCACATTGTATTTTAAAAATATTTCATGAGTGTGAAAGCGACTATGTACATTTTCTACTGTACGAAGAAACCTTTTCTGCAGTATATGAAGCTTTTGTACATTTTCCTTTGTTGTAGATGCCCAGACTAACTGACAGTAGTTTAACCTTGAGGAGAACAGGATGTTATAAATGGCCAGCATAACCTTTCGGGGTAGAACATTACGATTGCGATATATGAGGCCTATAACTTGAGAGAGTTTTGCTGCTAGATGGTTGATGTGATAATCCGAGGATAAAGTTTCATGAAAAATGACTCCTAAGGTTTTAAAAGTAGGAACAATTTCAATCGGAATAGAGTATAAGGATATATTTCTGTTTACTGTTATATTTCTCCCCTTAGACCTGAACAAAATGCGTTTAGTTTTGGACACATTGATCGTCAGGCAGTTTTTCTGAGTCCATTCCTCTAAAGCATGTAGTGTAGATTGTGCGGAGGCACACAATTCTTCAACATCTTTTCCTGCAAAAAAAATGCTCGTGTCGTCGGCATATATAATAAATTTTGCAGTGGGGGAAATATTAGTAATATCATTTATGTACTACCGCGCTCAATATAAGTTGCAACGCGAATGGACCCAAAATACTGCCCTGCGGTACATAACTACGCACCTCTAGTTGTCCAGAGACCGAGTCAGTTATTTTAACTATTTATTTTCGATGTTCCAAGTATGATCGTATTAAACGTATGGCTTTGCCACGAAAACCATACCGCTGACATTTCAGAATTAATATTTCATGATTTATGAGGACGAACGCTTTGGAAAAGTATAAAAATATTCCAAGTATAAAATTACCTTGCTCGAAATGTGTTAAAATATGTTCCTTTAGTGTCAGAAGAGCAAATTCTGTACTTAGACCTCGCCGAAAGCCATACTGAGAGTTAGTTATTATCTTATGTTTTTTTTCCAATTTCCTAAAGCGGCACAATATCACTTTTTCGAAAGCTTTAGATAAAATAGGTAAGATAGAGATAGGCCGATAGTTGTTCATGTCATTCCTGTTGCCCTTTTTATGAACAACTACTTCCTCGACGAATGTCGAGGAAGTCGTTGATAAACTGTTGTATCAAGTGCAGGTGGGGGGGGGGGGGGGGGGAGAGGGGACGCCTCCCCACAATTCTACCGCCTACGCATAACATGTTTTCATGGACTGCTGAACTTGACTTGCCCGCCTTGATCTACCCTCGTCTGGCAGATTAACGCGATACCTATGCTGTCCTAGCGCATTCCTCTCATCTGATATGCCACACAGTTCAGACGAGTCACACTGATGTAAACGTTGCTGTGACACCACTGGCACCGCCAGTGCTCGATATGCGTTGCATTGTCAGCAAATTAAGGCCTTTGTGAACAATGCGGCTAAAAGCACGCCTATTACTATATATTTTGTTCTGAGAAAAAGAAACAGCCTAAGTATTTACATAGCTGTGTTTGAACAATGGACCATTTTCATGAAATGCATGAGTTAAGCAAATTGGAGAATCGATCCCGGCCGCGGCGGCCGAATTTAGAGGAAGGCGAAATTATAGAGGCCCGTGTACTGTGCGATGTCAATGCGCGTTAAAGAACCCAAGGTGGTCCATAGTTCCGGTGCCCTTCACTTGGGTGTCTCTCATAGCCTGAGTCGCTTTGGGACGTTAAACCGTTATGAACCATAAACCATAAATTGGAGAATTAAGGATTAATTTTTTGCATTAAAGTAAAACTGATGCACTGTTACAGGCCTGCCGGTATCCATCACGAAAATATCAAGGTTACTGGTCAATAGTTTTTGGGCTGATGGAAGATGACCGTTTTGCAATGCATTTTCATGTTTTCAGGGTGCGCTTACCTGCATAACGTGAGTCCCATGGTACTGCTGTGGGCACTATCATGGGTGTGATTGGGCTAGTACCTGTTGAAAAAGAATAAATACACTGTTGGAGGCCTGAGACCAGGGGTTTTATTGCTCAGGAGTAATTTTTTAAACTGGTTTTGCAGTGTGTGTGTAACCAAAATAAAAGGGGAAGGGACAAAGGTCGGTACAGAAGAAGTAAAAAAATGACCCCCCCTCCCCCCGCAAAATTTCCTGCCTCTCCCATAAAGATCTAAAAATCGCACTCGGCCTCCACTTTCCTTAGTCGGCGCGTGCGCAGCGAACTAGGACGGAGCTGTTTCTTGGAGGTTAACGAAAGCAGGCCCGACAGCAAGGCACGAGATAAGAGATACGTCACGAGAGAGGAATACTGTATAGAGTTTGGTGCCCTCCAGTATATGGTCGATTGTGCGCGCTGGGTCGAGGGACAGCTGGGGTGGAGGGTAGAGGGAAATTTACGATGCTTTGAGCGGGCGGCACGTTCTATGATGTGAAAGCGTTGGCTGTAATGGCCGTACTACGGTACAGAATAGTTCCGAGCAACGCTTCCGCGTAGCACACTGAGGAGTTGAGCACGGATATCTCCAATAAAAGCTGTCTGTGCATCTTAAAAGCAACTCCGACGGCCTTTTTGTATGCAGCTCATAGCGCGCTTTCGACTTCCAGCGCCCCAACCTAGTGGTGATAGTGAGACCTGTGCAATAATGTTGGGTGCGAGCACGAACGAGCAGCACGAACTTAATATATATGGAAGCATCAAATTCCACAACAACTAAACCAAACTGAACATTAATATTGTTCCTCTCCTATGGCGACGTTATAGGGTGCTCAAGTTGGAATAGCCATATACAAAATGGGTTCGAAGGGCACGAAACTCAGAAGGTACTAGCTATTTAAAGGCAGTGAGGGACAATATTAAACCAGGCAGTGAGTCATATACACAGAACTGTAAGTACGCAAATCAAAGCAGCCAAGGGTCCCAGGGTTAAGAAATGCGATGCCGCGTCAACACGCAACACGGCCCCTTAATTTTGCTTTAGTGAGACTCAATACGCTTATCTAACGCATCTCCCAAAAGCAAAGCCATTCCAGCAAAGCGCACAAGCGAAACTTTGTTGTATTCCATCGGCAATTTCAAATCGCAATGGCCAACGGTAGCCAAAACATAGGCACGAAGGAGGCTAACGATTTTGTGAGTTTTTGCCGCAAAGGGGGATATCACAGGCAGTGAATTCACAAACACCTGTGGTGGGCAGGAACAGTGAA
This sequence comes from Amblyomma mixtum, assembly GCF_055824585.1. NCBI lineage: Eukaryota > Metazoa > Arthropoda > Arachnida > Ixodida > Ixodidae > Amblyomma > Amblyomma mixtum. Next base: position 130,186,411 of record NC_143021.1, read on the forward strand.
GAATCGTTTCCCGCTCCTGCCGGATGTGCTGCACCGCACTGCGCTGCTCCTGTGTGTACGCCGCGTCGGCAGCGTCGAACGCGTCAAGTTTAGTTTCTCCCACTTTGGCTCGCGCGGTCGTGTCGCTCGTCTCAGCTGCGCTGCTTGCGGTGACGCTGGCTTCGCGGATTCGTTGTGTCATCTTCGCAAATAATTGCTTTGATATCTTATTATTTTTAAATACTCATACCTGGTTATAATTTAGTTCATAAGCATGTTTTCGTAATCTACGGTGGTGGAGAAACTTTACTTTTATTAGGCTTAACCTCAGCTGCGTTTACCGCCGTTACCAGGATAATTGCAATCGTTTAGACATAGGCGGCATTCACGGCGCGGACGCGCAACTTGCAGCATGTCACAGCCTTGGCATAAGCTTGCAAAACTCCTGGACTACTATGCATACATCAGAATAAGGCTCGAACAATATTTTTTTTATTTGAGGTGTTTGCCATTGGACATAATGAAAAAGGGGGAGAAAGTTATAAGAAAGAGCCTGGCTTAAAAGATGTCAACTCGATAAAGCGATCATCATGAGTCCACTTGCGATAGTCGCCTGCATGTCCCATCGCAGGCCTACCTTCCTTAGGAAGCGTCGTCTCACAGAAGCTGTAGCCGGGCAAGTCCACAGCAAGTGTTTTTCGTAACACTGGTCTGGCGCAGTGCCACAATGGGGACACTTCTCAGTCGCTTTTAAACGTTTGTCATGCTGCCGATGACGCACAGAAGGACTCAGAGCCGCTCCTGGTCGAATCCGGGGAACAGATACCACCTCTTCCCGAGTGACACAACGGGATAGAGGGTACGAATACGGAGTAATTAGAGCGCCTAGTTCTCGGAGACTTGCGACAGGAACGGATCTGACGGAAGAGGGGAAGGCGGCGGGATCGTCTTATGTGCTAAGGTGTGTCATTATATCCACATGAATATTATGCGGATCCTGGGCATGACCCTGAATCCAGTGTATACGCACAGGACAGGGGTATTTTGTGTAAAGTTAGTGAATGGATTGTGTAATTTGGAATGCGCGGCGGACAGCCTTAAGCTGCTTAAGGGCGGCAAGGGAGTCGGTGTAAATGTAAACAATATCGAAATTGGGTATGAGTGGAGGGGAAGCAATTGCATTGTATATCGCTTGATGCTCCAAGGAAAGGAGGGAGCAGGCTCGAACATTAGACTACAGCTTTGGAACCGTTAACCAAGCAATGCATCACAGATTTCAAAGAATTTAAATAACGTTTGTAAGCTTCCTTTATCTAATATATATCTCTAATATATCGAATTCTCCTACTGAGCCTGCGGCGACTAAGAGTAATGAAGCGTGCAATGAACAAGGCAGTGCGCCATCACCAACGACGACGAAGCGATTTGTGCGGCCTGAGCTACCGGCGGCGGCGCGCGTCAAGAGCTCGAGCTCGCTCTTGGTTTTCGTCCTGGTGCCGCCGCTAATCGATCAGCCTGTGCACCGTTCAGCTGCCAGCCCCTCCAGCTTTCCAATAAACCCCTCTACAAGCGCTTGAAATGTGAAAAAGAAAGTATCGGAATGATATCTTGATTTATTAAGATCACACGATCACAAGCACTCCACTAACTACAAATTTAGCAAAATACAGTCAGCTGTTAATTTTTTACGCGTGCATCTGACTTGAATAGTCTTACCGTTTTGTCGTAGTTTAAGTAACGCTCAATTGTTAATTTATCCACCGAGCGCTTAAATATCGTCTGCATTATACTTGAACTGCACATTATCTAAAGTGCGCTTGTCCTCCTTGGGCACTGTTATCGTCTGCAGTATTTAATAAATAACTATTTTAATTCTTCGCTAAACGCTGTCGACATGAAAATGCATCCCTGATTTTTTTTTTGCGAAAGAAAACACGCAGCTGCTTAAGTATTTTCAAACTCACATCCGAATATTTAAGCGGTTAATTGTATAAGCAAATTCCTTCTTTCCCCTGAAGAGTTCAGATGCTCCTTAACAATACTTTTTGGCACGTTTAGTTCTGTTCACTGGTTTAGTGCCCTAGGATATGATGTCTTTTGTGTGTAAATAGGACCAAGCTGGGCTGTTAAATGCGTGTTAACGTCTCGAAGTTAAGTAATGAGATCAGAAATATAACTGGCATGCTAAATCAACAGGTTTAAGATACCTACCTGGCTTAGACGTTAGCTATACTACCCGTTAATTTACCCCGGTCTGTATTACTGCATTTTAGTATGGGGCACTACAACGAGAACCAATTTTGAAATACTGTACGTGGTACAAAAGAATGCTGTCAGAATAATTGCAAAAAAACTAGGATATGAACACACACTGCATATTTTTTTTTTTCAGGAATATAAGGTATTGACCGTTTTCAACACCTCTCGATTAAGCCTCGCTCTGCAGGTGTACCACGGTGTTGGATCTCTAGGTTCAACATTTATTGCATCCTGTGGAAGTCATAATTGTACTTATTGTTTACGTGAAGGCCAGTATGTTAAAAACACAGCTAGGACATCGTACGCAACACAGCAAGTCTCAATCGAATTGCCGAACTCCTCAATGCTTACCCCCTGCTGCTCTACCACCTATCTGAATCTCATTCATCGTCTGGGTTCAAGAAGCGAATGAAACATCTCCTTCTCGGTTAAGAGTACATATAGAAAATTATTTTGTCTCGGTGTGTGCAGTATTTTTCTACACCATATATTCACGCTTGAAATCGTGTCTCACAAACTTATGATTGACAGTATCAACAGAATTCATTGTTCACTGTATTGTCTATGTGCAGATCACTTGTGTGTATCCGTATATATTGGTCATTTTGATTTCATTACTGCGTGTACGATATCATTTACTACTGTACCTAACCAGCGTAATTCAAATTTTTCGCTTCTTTATTTTTCCCCATCAATGTTGCGTTCCCGTTCGTCGCACCGCTGTCTGAAGCTTTGTGTGCAATAGAGGTTCCGCGGCCTCGTCAGGCGTTTCATTACGCCCTTTGCCTCGGCTCTCCAGGCAAGATGGAAAAAAATCGAATGTATATATGCATATAGCAGAACTTTTTGCTGGGCTAGTTGGTCCATTCTGATATTGGTGATTCTAGGACATGGTGATTCTAGGACAAATTCTAGATGCATTTAATGAACTGAGCCATGGTTTGGAATTCACTTGTGAATTTCCACAAAACAACAAGTTACAGTTTTTGGACTTGGAACTCTCCTTGGAACGAGATAGGTTCTGTTGGATGTACAAGCCTCGAAGTCGAAAAGAGCTGTTGTCCTACGAGTCAGCTCACTCAAAAACAGTTAAAAGAGCCATAGCCACATCAGGATTAGGATCTGCACTAACAAAATCATGCGAGCACTGCATGCAAGAGAGCTTCCAACTGCAGACCGCACGGTTAATACAGGCAGGTTTTCCGCAGACTGTGATTTCGGCAGTGACTGAAGCTCTGCTTCAGAAAGTTAAAGGAAGAAGAAAAACGTTACTCAGGAAAGCAATAGGAGGGTGAGGCCTGCCGTTATCCCTTATTCCCACCGGGTAGCACATAATTTGAAAAAGGTTGCAAATAAATATGAGATTCCCGTAGACTTTTCTGCCCCTTGCAAGCTAGCTACGTTGTGTCACAGGATAAATAATGAAAAGCCAAGACAGCAAACCTGTGGCGTAAAGCATGCCAACATGTTCGTCAGGTGTAGGGAAGGTGTGATTTACCAGATTCCGCTTACATGCGACAAAGTTTATATTGGTCAAACCGGAAGGTGCCTGAACGAACGTTTAAGGGAACATGAGCGCTCACTTGAAAAAGGCACTGGCTCTAATCTAGCGCTTCATTGCAAAGATTGTAAATGCATGCCTCGATTACGCGACACTATTGTTCTTGATAGGAGTAGAGACAGCGTAGCCCGGGAGTTGAAGGAGGCTTTCTTTATAAAAAGAAAGGGCTTGGAATGTGTCAGTGACGCGTCAAAATCATTGTACAGGAGTGAACTTGCCTTTTTGGAACAACATTGCTAAATTTTTATTGTTGACTACGCGTGTTTCAATCGTTGAGTGTCACTGTTTCATCGTTTTATTGTTAAGGTCTGTGCATGTTTTAGCCATACGTTGTTACATTCAGTTAGTTTTTATTCTTTCCACAATTCCATTTCGTCATTTTTTATCGGTTTTACCCTTGTTACCTGCTATGGATGTTTTATCGGTTTTTATGGCTCTTTACACCTTGTGACATTAACTGTTTAAGTCATCATGTATTTTTTTGTTACCATCCCCTTGAGATTCTGCTGACTTTTAGCCTTTTCACCCTGTTATGTTTTTATCGCTTTTATGGCTCTTTACACCATGTGACATTAACTGTGTATAGTCATTGAGTGTAGTTTTCATTTTGTTACCATCCCTTTTGATATTCAGTTCACTGTTAGCTTTTTCACCTTGTTTTGTTTTTATCGCTTTTATGGCTCTTTGCACCATGTGACGTTGACTGCATCTGACTATCTTTGGCACTGCCTTCCTATATATTGCGCGAGTTTCGCTCAATAAATTCAGTTGTCAGTCAGCGCTCTTTCCTGTCACTTCCTCGTTTCGCCTTCGGGCTTCTTTCGCGCTGTTTTCACCAATATCGTATATATGCATGTACACCTTACCTGGCTCTGTCGAAAATGAATGAATGAATTGACGCGGTAGATTTAAACCGTAGGGGCAATGCAAGGCCGAGCCTTAAGGCTGTTAGAAGAAACCGATCATCATCTTTGGAAGAAAGCAGCCTTTGTTACCGAAAACGATACGCAGTCGCTGCTGCTGCTTACCACGTGCTAACGAACGAACATCACTCTCGCACATCCTCACACCAGCGGCCGTCCTGCCACGAGGATAGCTTTTCGCTGAATTGTACGAGTTAAGCAGTACCCCAGACTATGTGGCTCGTTTCTTCTAGAACCAAAGCCAATAATATCAACGTATTGAACAAAATCTTGAACCAACCAAGGGTTTTTAAAACCAGATCCCAAAGTTTCAGAACCAGTTCGCTCTCTTCAACATCTACAACATAGCAAGGCGCGAGCAGCAGACCATGTTCGCACTACGCGAGCAGCAAACACTGGCCACATTGCGGAGAGCATTCGCGTATGCTCAGGGCAGAGACTCCGAGCACCTGCACTTGTACTCTTTTGTGTAGTGGAACAGCCACGATTCAAGCTGCAGTCTTCTGAACAGATTACTCAGCCCCCCTACCATGCTCGCCCGCTCGAATGTGATTTAGTACTTTGATGGAAAGGTGTTTCTTCTCTTCATTAATAAATGATTTCTAAGTCCCCCGGACTTCACGACAACACTCGGTCTGAATGAAGCTCCGGGGTTAGCCAGTCTTATAGAGGTCAAATAGGACGAAGGCTTCTTCCTTGGTTCTTTCGCTTTCCGTGGAGCACGCAGTATTCGCCCTTGACAACACAGAAGACAATGGAAGCCTTGTGGTCGGCTGGATGCGTGGCAGATAAAAGATACGAGTAGCCGCCAGTATGCGTCGGCTTCATGTGCACACAAATGCCCATGCCTCAATTAAAGCGGTGAATTAGGCGTGTTGGTACATAATTAAAAAAAAAACGGCAGGGCAAAAAAGGGACTGACGAGACGGCAAGGACGGCGCTCAAGGATCACGGCCGTCCTTGTCGTCTCGTCTCTTTCCCTGTCCTTTATTCTCCTGGCCTAAACGAGTGGAGATGTATAGATAAATTATCTTCCTTTACGTTCTTGTTCTCCAATGCAGAAGCAGTCAACGTCATAAAGCGCACCGGCATCAGGAAGTTTTGATTCCTGATGACCGAACCGCTAGCCATTCTGTTCCCTGACCTCTGGTCAGGCTGACGGTGGTGGTGGTGGTGAAAACATTTATTCAGAACAGGAGGTGTTTGGATCGGCCCGTAAGGGACCGATCCTTACAAACACTAGGTGGAGGTCCCTAGTTTGGGACCCCAGTGGCGGTAGCCGCCGCCCGGGCGCGCCCGACTAAGGCTTGTTGGGCCTGTAAGTCGTGGCAGCCGAGCAGGGTCGCCTCCCAGTCCTCCCGGGTTGGGTTGGGGATAGGAGGAATGGCCGGGTTGGAGGGGCAGGCCCACACCATGTGATAGGTGTCCGAAGACACCGCACCACAGTGCGGGCAGTTGCCGCTAAAGCAGGGGTCAAAATGTTTTAGTGCTGCCGGGCACAGCAATGTATTGGTGAAGAGGCGGAGAAGAAGCCGCTCATCCGCCTTCTAGAGGCCTTTACATGGGCTAGGGTAAAGGCGATGGCTATCTTGAAAGTAGGTTGCGATATTTTTGAACGTATAAACCGGATTAAAATCGGGTTCCTGATCAGGTGGGGAGGAGAAAACAGCCCGGTGAGAGAGCGCGCGGGCGGCTGCGTCTGCTGCCTCGTTTCCTGCCAACTGCTATGCCTGGATACACGTAGCGTAAAGCGCTCCGGTGTTCCGGCCGCACGTTTCGCCTTGGCTGCTCGACGGCGAACTGCCTGCCAGGTGACAACCTCGGGATCGGAAGAATTTACATTTTCCAGTCTTCTGCGCCGTTTGGCAGCGGCTTCACTCTCCTTAGCTTACCAGAGCTTACATGTTGGGCGCGACCGTCATTTCTCCGCGCACCCTCCTCGCGCATGCGCAGTAGCGCGCGGCGCAACAGTCGTAAACACGAGGTCACGCGTCGGAGAGGAGCGCACGCCGGCGGCGCCGGCAGTGAGGAGCTCGCACCGGCTGTGGCGAGGAGGCGACGCACCTGCGGACCTGCGCCTCTCGTGCCGTCACGCGGTTCTCGCGCATGCGCATAACAGGCGGCGCACACTCGCGCAAAACTCGCCTCTGACCCACGTAGTGTGGCTTTACTAGCTTTACTCTACAAAACAATCCAGCAAAGCAATATGGCGGAAATCTGCTTGGAAGTTCGACACACACTACATAGGGCAAAATCGAGGGAAACGTGCAAACATCCTAGAGATATCGTTCCCTCTCGTGAACACCTCCTGATTGTAAATGTTTAGCAGCGCCACACTCGTTATTTTTTTGAACTATGATTATTTAGTACACGTGCATGTGTGTAGATGGCGCTACTTACTACATTTATCTACATTTATCGCATGTCGCTGCGTTATTGCTATTATTGTTTGTATTCTGTGGACTTTGTTGTTGGCAATTGTTACAAGTTGATTAAAAGAATAAGAGACCGACATTTTAAGAGTATATTTACCAGGAAAAAAGAAGCCGCGGAACGTTTCAAGAGCTTGTGCCCTTCATGAGGAGAACAAGAAAGGTAGCTAAAATCAACTAGACATTGCGCATTCCCCAAACGCCGTAGAGTAAAGGCGATGCTTAGCCGCGTAGAGCGAAGTATTAAGTTTCTTCATGCAAAATCTCAGAACTGCCACGTGCTGGTTACCTGAACAGTATTGCATTCCGTTTTTAATTGTTTGGAAAAAACGCTAATTTTGATCAGGAATAACTTTTAAACTAAACAAGGCAGATGGATGAAATGTTCAGAATGGAAGAGCGATTAGACGGTCGCAAACTGTACAAAAAGTCGCCGCAGTGCAATGCATATCCCAAAAGTTATTGCAGATTACATTGTTCTGTTTTCTATGCTTTTCAAACATGCTTGGCTGATAAACTAATCTGTACACGTACTTCTAAATGATTAAATATGTTCTCTAGGATCAGATCTCACAATATCTCGAAAGATATTTCTCTAGGTGCAAGAGGTTTTTCACAATTTTGCATTTCCTGAGACAAGTTGAGCTCAACTGCCAGTTTTCATCTTTGCGTTTTCTTTTACAGCTGAAGCAAATTTGCAGCTACCGTTAAACCAAATGCATCTTTTGAAAGCAGAGAAAACTAGCTTTTCGGAGATATCTGAGCCATATTTATGAAGCGAACGAGCGAGGTACAGTCGACGTACAAATATCACCAAAAATGGTTCCCGCTCACCGTCAGAGTGGGACCGCCACCTTAAGGATGCACGTAAGAGGCCAGTGCTAATTCACTGCGGCAGATTAAGCATAAGTGGAGGCTTTTTAGTTTCTGATACTGCTTGAAGATTTCTGCTTGAAGTCTTAATTATAGTTATAGCTCCGAGTTCAACAATCAGTCTTGTTTGAGTTTCTCGTAAGCTAGGTCCTCGAAAAGTTCTTTCAAGTTGTGTTTGTGATCCTGCAGTTCGAGAACCAAGGTTGAGAGTTATTATCCGCTAAAGGTACGATAATGTTTTCGTCCGACTTGAGTTTCCCGAACGCTGATTTTTCTTTTTGGCACGTTTCTGAGGATCACGTGTAGGTAGCTTTCACGTACCTTTAGCGTAAAGTCGTACTACGGGGGCAATGGGTTCGACCGGTTCGATACCCTCTTCCGTGGCTCCCACAACTTCCACGGCGGGTACTCGAGTTGTCTTGAACTTAACCACGTGTTCTTTAAGCATCGAATGAGTTTTGCCTGGAGATAGTCGAGATGTCGCCATGTGGCCTACTTGCCTACTTTTTCTCTGTCTGCAAATTTTAGTTTTCCTTCGTGCGTTGCACATCGCCTTTCTGTGGCGCTGTTGGCAACACTTCCGAGAGACAAGTGACAGTGCTTTTAATATTTCAGTAACTCGATATTCTAAACGCCTGTGCAAGGACAAGTCTAGCTCATTTAGCATCAGCGTTTCAAAACACCCATGACTCCGCCAATGAACCAACCGTCTCTCGGATTGGAAAACAACCTTCTCCCCTACTCTTAGATGGACAAACCGGTTGCAACTCAGGCAGTTTGCAGTAGGTGCAGGTCTTGGCACGCCATGATAAAATCCAAGTTGGTCTTGTAAGGGGCAATGTTGCGTGAATAGGTGACAAAACGCTTGGGCCGCTGTGTTCCTGGTACAAGAAATAGAGCTTGAAAGCCTCATTTTCATTTTCTTTTTTTCTACAAAACTGCACACTTTGAAAAAAAAGTGGATATGAGTGAAAACTTTCGCTGCATTATACGGTCGAATCAACGCCAAAAAATAAAGTGATTTAAACAGAGAGTGTTTGAGCCCGCTGGCAATTTTTGCATAGACGGTATAGGAATGAATAAGTGCGACTTATCAAAATATCAAAAAATATCACGCCATCCTTTGAAAGTGGTTCAATACCTCAGATGTCGCTCTATTGAATGTCAAATTGTGCAGGATGTGGCTAGCGCGGGACAGAGGCTTTGTTTCCCGCCCAAATAATTTTTTTCTTGACTGTAATTTTTCTGATCATGTGGGCGCGAATTTTTTCTTGACTAATTTTTCGGATCATGTGGGCGCGTCGGCGGCCATATTCTACTCGGCGGCGGGAACCGGCGTGCGCCTGTAGGGGGGCACAGGACCTCTTTTGGCAAGGTGTCGCGAGAGGTCAGCGCCGCGGGTGGAAATAGGTCGATGGTAGATGAGCTTTGGTTAATGGAAGGTGTGCCGGTGAGCATTGCGCCACTCAGAGCTGCCAAAGAAAGTGCACCTGCATGGGTTGTGGATGCACAAGACGCAAAAGTGTCGACTGTGGCTTTGTACGACGGCACATCGCAGTAACGGAGGGCCTACTCTCCAGGTGGTCGTACGGGCTACTGCGGGCTGGCGCTGCTACGTGAAGCCCGGTGCGGGCACACATGTGGCAGGGTCACCTTTAAGGGAGCCTTGCGTTGTCGCTGTGAGGACATGTTATGAATTATGGAAAGACACTCGACTTGCGCAAGCCAGGAGACGCAGTACTCAGGACGGAAGGGTGGAAGAGTGGAAGATCAACGTCGGCGAAAGCTGCAGTCGTGGCTGCGTGGACATCGTGGTGGGGAGAGTTCGAGCTTGAGTTATTACTAGAGAGGCCTTGACACGCAGAGCACGGGTGCTCTTGCGGGCAAGACGGCTCCGTGGCACGGCTTCGGGGAACGGATGTGAATTGAAGACCTGCGTGACGCCGCACAAGCGGAAAACATCAGCTTTGAAGGCGTGGTGAACGAGCAAGGCGAGAGAAAACGCCGAACAATAAAGCGTCACGGATGAGGAGAGCCTGCGCTGCCCGTGAAGAAAGGCCGGTGATGTAGAAGAGGGCTTCCGCCTGGTAGAACCAGACGGCCGGATGGCGTTCGTAGAACGGCTGAAAAGCTGCATTTCAGGTTTCACAATTAAAATTGAGTACCATGGCGTGGTGTTTATGGCGGAAGGTGGGGCGGCCATTTACAGGAAAACTGAGCCGCAACTAAGCGGGATTTCATACAAACGGGACGCTGCATTTGCAGGAAATCATAAGCGGGTTACGATGTGCTAGTCGCGGGTACCCGGGGCCTCTGCGTGGGCACCAGAAATGTGCTCGTGGCTGCGGCCGCATTTATTGTACTCGACACCATCGAGCGACACGGGGTGGCCTTACCAGTTGAGAGGCGGCGCTTCATGGCTGTTCGCCGACTTCGAGGGTTCTCCCAGCATTCAATGGACACGCTTGATAGAGCTATCTGTTCTAAGTTGGCGCTCGCCAGTGCTGGAGGCGTGGTGCCGCAATGGTGATGGTCCCTACAGTGGAACCGGAAATCCATTCCTCCTTCAGTAAAATGCATACGCATCAGTGAAAGAACGAGTAAAAAAAATAAGATATCATGTATATATTGGGGCCAATGACTTGAGCTAATAAAAACTATACTAATAATGCATGCAGATACTTCAAGAGGAATATTCAAAAAGCTCTCATTGTGTACTCTATTGGGTACACCGGGCTGAAAAGAGAGAGAATGATATTTTAGTGATTAGGAAGGAAGTGTGCTTGGTAGTCAGCCAGGCACGGTACTTCAAATGAAGATGTAGGAAGACGATTGTGAAGAGGGAAAAGAAATGAACTTCATGTGTTCTACAGCACATTGTAGTGTGTAATCTTAAGAAGTACTTGAAGCTGGGCTTGTTGGTGCATATTCGTGAAAGACATGAGAGATCCCGGCTTCCCTGGTTCTCTCGGTGGCGCAGTCCTTGCTGAAAAAGCTGAAGGGCAGCAAGGAAAACAACCGACCTGAAGAAAACAACCGGCCTCAAGATAAAAGGCAGGCAAGGCCGGAAGTTGTACCTTATGTACACCACACTTCTCATAACCTCAAGAAGGTGGCCAATAAGTATGGCGTCGGTGTGGTATTTTCAGCGCCGCGAAAACTCGCCGGAATGTGTTCACGCATTGGAAGAAAAAAAGTACAAGAGTGCACCATCAGACACCGAATGCCACATGTTGGCTGCAAGAAAGCAGTAGTCTACGAGTTCCCGCTTACATGCGGCAAGGTGTACGTTGGACAAACGGGACGTTGTCTTAATGAGCGCCTGCTTGAACACAAAAATTCATTAAACAAGAGAGGACATCTTCCAGACCACTGCCAAGCCTGCTCGAAAGCGAAGCATGTAGCCTGCAAGCCTCGACTATCTGATTGCAAAGTGCTATTGAAAAGCCGAGATAGGACAGAACGTGAGCTTGGGGAAGCCTTCTATATCAAGAAGCGAGGTGATAGTTGCATTAGTGACACGTCAGTTGTTCTTCGCCACAGTGAAATGCTGTTTCTTGATGCGTATCTGTGAGAGGTAATTGTCTGCGATCAAGAGCATGGATAAGGGCAAACGCTATTTAAACGTTCTTCCCTGGATAAATCCTGTTGAATGTGCAGCGCTCGTCCTGTTCCCTTCCTCGTCCGTGTCCCCGTTTTGCACTCTCATGTCTTTCACGAGTGTGTAATCTTAGCTTGAGATAAAAAACATGCATTTCCTGAACTTTCAATTTGTAGGTTTGCCGTAATACTTGTCCAAAATATCAAACTTCCAAGCTAAGTAATTTTAAAACATTCTGCAGTCATTGAAGATTTTCTGGCTGACGGAACAGTCCGGCAGCAGTGCACAGAGCGACAGGAAGCCTAAACTGTGCCTGAAATATTCGCAGGAACCCGTCTGTATTATCGGCGCTGGAATATCGCCGCTATCGGAGGCTGCTTCCACGCATGGTGCGCCGCGCATCGCCGAGGGGAGCTTCGCTGCCGACGAACTAATCGGGCATCAACGGAGAGTGCGCCGAAAAGAACTTCGGGACCGCCTGCTGCCTACATATACTACGACAGCTGCAGGATTTCCACAGTCCGGCAGCAGTGCACAGAGCGACAGGAAGCCTAAACTGTGCCTGAAATATTCGCAGGTAAGGGGGTCAACCTGTTACCCTGTGCCTGTTTTCTCGTTCTGCATTGCTGCCGGACAGTGTACTTGACAGTGTACTTGACAGTGTACTTGACAGCGTACTTGACAGCGTACTTTACAGTGTACTTTACAGTGTACTTTACAGTGTACTTTACAGTGTACTTTACAGTGTACTTGACAGTGTACTTGACGTGTGCTATCATTGTGGCATTACGTTTAAAACCAAAGTATCATCATGAACAAGGAAGAAAAAAAAGAGCTAACTACGATGGTCGCGGACTTCCGCAGAGAAGTGCGGGCTGAACTGAGAGCCCTTGAAAAGAGCATAAGTTACTGTAGTGGCACTTGTGACGAGGTTAAAGAAATAGGAAAGGACATTAAAGCACTCAGGGCTGAAATACAAGCGCTAAGAGAAGAAAACAAAGACCTGAAAGTGAAAATCAGCGACTGGAAGGAAGAATCGAAGAACTCGAACAATACCAAAGAGGCAACAACTTGGAAATCAAGGGCGTGCCCGAAGAGCTTGACTCGCTAGTGGTTGTCAAAAAGATAGGGGAAGCTGTGGGTGAGGAGGTTGCTGATTCCGATATCGACATCTGCCACAGGGTGAAAACTTTGCGAGAGAAGGAACAGAACATCATCGTTCGATTTGTGTCACGCGCAAAGCGAAACGCCTTGCTCATGAAAGCTAAAAAAAGAAGATCGATACCACTGAGCTTGGCCACGAAGGAACAGGTAGCACAGTCTACGTCAATGAACACCTGACTCGACGAAACAAACAGCTTCTTGGGGCAGCCGTGGCAAAGAAGAAAGCTGCAAAATGGAAGTTTGTGTGGGTGAACTCTGGAAAAATTTTTGCCAGGAAACATGAAACATCGGACGTCATCAAAATCATGAGCACTGAAGACGTAGCGCTTATCTCTTAACTTAGGTAACCCAAGATTGCTGTATCAGAGCATAATCCACCTACTGAAGCAATGTCGACACATACGCATGCCATAGATAAGCATTCCTTGAAGTCCCACTTCGTAGCACTGCACCAAAATATCCGGAGCATAAGAAACAAACACGAAGAATTACATTCTTACTTAAAGTCGTGTCAAATAAAATTTGACGCACTCTTATTCAGCGAAACCTGGCTCACGGCAAAAGACTTGTCTCCTCAGTTCCACAGCTATACGCCAATAAGCCTCGACCGGGCAGGCAGAGGCAGAGGTGGGGGTGTGGCTGTTTATCTCCAACGTCATTACTCTTTTCAAGTAGTTGATGCTGTCACCAGGAGCGATGCCGACATAGAATGCTTAGCTGTGGAAACAGACTCTTTTCTTCTGGCTGTAATTTATAGGCCCCCGACAGGACTTAAGCGACACTTCCTATCGCGTTTAGAACAATTGCTTGGGCATTTTAATGTCATAAAGAAACCATATTTTGTAATGGGGGACGTGAACATTGATCTGCTCAATGACGATTTACCCGCACGGGACCTGAAAAACCTCATCATGTCCTATGGCTGTGAGAATGCCATTTCCAGCCCTACCCGTATTACTTGGAACTATTCCACAAGTATAGATGTCGCAATAACAAACCTTAACGACTCGGGATATACAGCAGGGGTTTTGACATGTGATCTTAGTGATCATCAGCCGATTTATATCGCCACCCAATGTTTATTCAGAAAAGATAAGGATAGAACTCGTAATTTTGAGCACAGGATCATATGCAACAACTCACTGACTAAGTTTAGAGTATTGATCGAGCAAGCAGATTGGACTGAAGTGTATTCAGAAGAAAATCCAGACAGCATACGACCTATTTCTGGATACCTTTCTATACTGCTACAATGATGAATTTCCGTTACAAAGTGCAAAAGTGCAGAAACGTAAAATTAGGAAGCCTTGGATTAGTGCAGGGCTTTATAAAAGAATAAAACAAAAGAACACAATGTTTCATAAATTTCTTGCCAGTAAGGATTATGGCTTATTTCTTGAGTTTAGGCGCTTTCGGAACAAATTAAATAGCGACGTAAAGAAAGCAAAAAAAGACTACTATGAGTCACTATTCTCCCGAATAAGATCGGACCCAAGAAAAATATGGAAAGAAGTTAATTTCTTAACAGGGAAAAATCAAGCTAGCAGTGCACCTCAACAAATGAAAATTAATAACATCGTTTTCGAAGGTCAACCCTTAGCGGACGTGATAAATGAATACTTTGTGCATGCAGCAATGCCCGCAACAGGCCAGGTTGAAAATGACTGTAACTATGATGAAACTAGTCAAATTAATTCTCTTGTGCTGTTTGATGTTACCCCAGCTGAGGTCGCCAGATTTATAAAGGAATTAAAAGCCACTGCTTCGAGTGGATATGACGAAATTAAGGTAGCGCCAATAAAGGAAGTCTCGTCTGTAATTAGTCCAATACTTGCGTTCCTAAAAAACCTATCGTTTCTGACTGGAATCTTCCCACAGAAACTGAAGGTGGCGAAAGTAGACCCCGTTCATAAGGGTGGTTCTACAAATGACATCTCAAATTACCGACCAATTTCAGTCCTGCCCGCATTTTCAAAAATTTATGAAAAGTGCATTCACAAGCGCCTTACAACATACCTTAACAAATACAATATACTTTCGCCATCCCAATATGGTTTTCAAAAAAGCAAGACCACAGAAGAAGCCCTCGTAAAAGTTAAAACTCATATTATTAACAATCTTGACAGGAGGCTGTATACCCTAGGTATCTTCCTCGATTTACGGAAAGCCTTTGATTCGGTGAATCACGATATCATGCTTAGTAAACTGAACAGATGTGGCATTAGAGGCATTACCTTAAATCTTTTCCAGAGTTTCTTGTCAATGAGGCAACAGTACGTTACCTTGAACAACGTATGTTCCCAGAAACTACTTATAAAAGCAGGTGTCCCACAAGGTTCGATACTGGGGCCAGTACTATTTCTGTTATACATTAATGATATCACTGAGCTAAAACACACACCTGAAATCACGTTCTTTGCTGATGACACAAGTATATTTTTTACAGGCACATCCATCCAAGAAATAAGAAATGAAGCTAATGATTATCTGCTAGAACTATCCCGTTGGCTAGAAAAAAATAAGTTGCAGCTCAATGCGCAAAAAACTAAATACATAGTATTCAGACCCATCAATAAGAATGCATGTGATAATATCAATATTAAGTTTGAAGACCATTACTTGGAGAAAGTGCAGACGCAAAAGTTTCTTGGAATATGGTTTCACGAACATTTGTCATGGACTTATCATGTAGATCATTTAATTTCGGAACTCGCGCGTTCTGTAGGATGTTTAAGTAATGTGGCCCATATCTTACCTCTTTGGCTGAAGAGATCAATCTACTACACTTTATTCTATTCCAAACTGCTCTATGGTATGCTAGTATGGGGTACGACCACTAAAGGGAATTATGAGAGAATATTAGTTCTGCAGAAGCGCGTACTTCGGATATTAGAGAATTACAAAGGTCAAGTAAGAAACTTGCCTACGCAACCACTTTTCTTCAAACATAATATCCTTCCAGTTAAAAAAGTGTACAATTTCCGGATAATGCAACTAATATACAAAAAACAGCTATATGCCGATAACGTCCAGCATGCCTCCATGAGATATGCAATCAGGAATCGTAAGAGAAAGGTACAAAAATACAGAACGAACTATGGCAAACAAGCTATGGACTATCAAATAGTTAGACTGCTTAACATACACGAATCTTATGTTGACTTCAGCCAACCATTTAGAGCCTTCAAACGAAATTATCGAGCATTCCTATTTTCCTCAAATACAATTTTAGAACCATAAACGCATTACAAATACAGTAAACATCTTCTACATGGTTATCATGCATTTGCAACTATTATTCTAATTTTGTTCTTTTGTTTCCCTTTCGTACTGCTCCTTGTTAGACTGTGATATACGCTAATACTCACTTCTGTTCAATTGTGTTAGAAACTTGCAGTTTGTACGCAACGTACGCAAGTTATGGCTTAGTTTCTTTTCATGTGTACATTGATGCCTATGTACCGTCATTCCTGTTCAAAACTTTTGAACTGCATTTTAGTTATATTGCTGCATTGTACTGTGTATTTCTCGTATTCATTGTGTTGAAATTGAAAAGCGTGAACATGTTATCCTATTGCAACCGCGTACATGCTTAAATTCAGAAAATGTGTGTCTGCTGCTGCAGGCTGTAACTGATGTGAGGGGGCTAAGGCCTCGTCAGGCTTCTAAGCCTTTAGCCTTACGCCACCCGCAGGGATTCATCTGTATTGTTTCCTGCAAATAAAAAGCCAATTAAAAAAAAATTCAAAGACACCAACGCTGTGTAGAAAGCAGAGAGCAGTGTTTGTTATTACCCCGGGTTCCTCAACATACGCAGAAACATAATTGTTCATAACCGTTATTAAGCTATACGAAATTACTCCAACCATTTCAGATTAGCAACGAATGTGTACGCTGAATTGCAAAAAAATCTGAACAGAAAACAAGGAGTCATTCAAAGAAAATTGAAGTCAAATGCTTTTAAAAACTTGCTCAAATTCAGCTACGTTTCCAAATTCTTGCAGTCTGCGATGCGCCATCTGCGGTAAAGTTGCTCACTTATTCCGCATGGTATGGGCATGACAGAACAATTCAGGTACTTCAAGAATCAATGACCCAAAATCTGAGAACTGGGAAGCGGCGGTGTTCAGCACACATTCGGAAAATAAGCTTCCGCTGGTGAACCAGGCAAGAAAGATAGAAACAATGGTGAACGGAAAGGCAGGAAGAAAGGTGGCAAAAGCCAAGGGGCTCCTGGAATGAGCACTCATCATACTAATGATGATTTCCTCAATGCATTAAATTTGTTCTCACTGACTAGCTTGTTCGCGTGTTGCACAGAAGAGTATTGAGGTGAATTACGGGGCCTCTTTTGGGAGGGCCATAGGAGGTTCTTTCCTACGAGGGTGGGGAGTTTGGAGAGGAATGACACTGCAACCGCATGATTTTGTGCGATGATGACAAGGGGAATCCAACCGCTAATACAATGTGTGCAAATCTTTAACCTATTTCGCAGGGAGGAAGACGAACGGTGCTGGACGGTGGCAATGCTCCCCAGAAGACATTGCCAGACACACTGAACGGCGGATGGGTGGTCCGGTTCTTCTTGTACGTCCTAGGAATCGGGTATGCTCTCCAGACAGCCTATGCTATTTTGTCAGATTAAATAACAAAATAAGAGCCCCTTTGTTGCTTCTCAGAACGGTGCGCGGGCCATTGGATTTGGAACGATGCCTGGTTTCCTCAGAACGTCGCTTATTTGCTAGCAGAGATCGATTAACAACCGTTGTGATTGAGTGGCCAGGGCGTTCCTCAGTTATTTCGAGTTCGCAGTTTAAGAGCATTAGCTTTTGGCTCGTTCCCGAGCTTCGCTCCGTGTGCGTCAGCGGTGACCGCAGCACAGACAATGACAGCGCGCAAAGGTACGGCGAACCAGCAACGCAAAGCCCATGTTAGTTTTAGCGCTGGGGTGCTCTGCTGGGGCTTTGTAATCATGTATAGTACACCGGTGAGTGAGACCGATGGGCCATGATGCCTAAGGCGATGCATGTTAGAGAAAAGACGCGAGTCCATTGCGTTAGCGGAAACAGCCGGAAACCGGTTGGGGGGAAAAAGGAGCCGCCGCTTTGACGCAGTGGTCATGGCACTCGGCAGCTGACCCGAAAGACGTGGGTTCGATCCCAGCCGCGGCGAGGGAATTTAGGTTTAGTCGACATTTTAGAGGCTCGCGTACGGTGCGAAGTCAGAGCACGTTAAAGAACCCGAGGTGGTCGAAATTTCCGGCGCCCTTCACTACGGCATCCCTCATAGCCTGAGTTGGTTTCGGACGTTAAACTCCCATAAACTAAACTAAACTAGTACTTTTTAATGAAATGAACCCACTAGCATGCAAAACGTTCCACTGTAGCCCACTCAGTAGTGGCCACTTCTACATTGGTGCTCAGAGTGGAGTCTGCGCAATGCATGCAGCCCCTTTGACATGTCGTTCCATGCAGCGCTCTATGTAATCAAGGGACCTGTACGGGCCCCGAAAGGTCTTGCTTCCTTTTGAAGAACTTGTTGGCGAGTGTATATTCATTATTTGCACAAAACACAGATAACCCTCAAAACTACGCGTTGCAGGCTCGCAATCGTAGGGTAAATTTAGGTGGAGAAAAAATTAAAAATTACCTTTGAAAGGAAATTTCTGTTCATAGCAAATACAAATCAAAATTTATTTTGCGCCTCTCACTACGGCGGTGCCTTGTAGCCCACACTGCTGCCTTTTCACGCAAAAATATGTAGTCCATTCCAAGACCCGATGTTTAAATGCGACTTTAAGAAATACCCGTTGTGGAGATGAATCGCAGACACAGGTCGTTGTCGGGTATCCACAAGTATATTTGACAGGATGCGCTCAGCCAGGCGAGAACAGGACAGCGTGCTGCCGGCATGCAGTTAAGCAGCGATGAAATCCAGTTTGCGCGTGCTTTGCGGGCGTACTGAGGATGTCGTGCTCTTCTGCGGCCTGACCATGATGGCAGGCTATAAGGCCCCCCCCTCTAGCGATGAGGCCATGAGCGAGGTGTGAATGGCGAAAAGCGGATGTTCTTGGTGCAAATCGTACGCGGCGAGGTCTGGCACAGTCGCGAGGGACTGCAGCGGCACAGTTTGCGATGACGTCGGTGTCAAGGTGAGCAGGTTTAAGGCGGTCAACTGAGATCGTGTCCTCCCGGCCGTTGATGAGCAGGAGAAAGTGCTTAGGAGCACGCTGGAGCACTTGGTAGGGACCACCGTATGGTGGCCTTAAGGGCGGGCGTACGGCGTGGTGGCGAACAAAGACGTGAGTGCACCGCTGAATGTCGGGGGGGCGGGGGGGGGGGGACGTGGACACGACGAGAATACTGGCTCTGACATGGTGGAATGACAGTGCTCATAGCGCTATGTAGACGGTAGGCGTAATCTGAGACGTCAGCAGGCGTGGGTGGCGAGGGCTCGAAGAATTCGCCAGGGACACGGAGAGTAGTGCCAAACGTTAGCTCTGCTGCACAGATATAAGAGTCACTGCGAAGTGCGGTGCGGAGACCAAGCAGAACGAAGGTTAGGCGCTCAATCTATGGCGAAGGCAAAGCGGACGCCTTAAGCGAAGCTTTCAACTGGGGGTGAAAACGCTCAATGACACCGTTGGAAATCGGGTGGTAAGAGGTCGTCTTGATGTGATTGATGCCGAGGAGCCGAGATAGGTTGGCAAATAAGGTGGAGTCAAATTGCCGACCCCGATCAGTCGTAATGGTGCAAGGGACACCGTAGCGGCTGATCCACAGTGTGATGAGTGCTCTTGCGATCGACTCCGCCGTTATGTCCAGAAGGGGAATCGCTTCAGGCCATCTCGTGAACCTGTCAATGCAGGTTAACAAGTAGCGGTGGTTCCCGCGGGGAAGAAGGGGACCGACAATGTCAACGTGTAGATGGCTGAAGCAGGCGTCCGGAGACGGGAACGGGCCAAGCGGAGTCGCAGTGTATCGATGCACTGTGCTTTGCTGACAGCTCAGGCACGTGCGCGACCAGCGGCGAACGGCAACGTTGATGCGAGGCCAGACATAGCCAGCCGTGACAAGGCGCTCTATTGGGCGAATGCCAGAATGGGCCAAAGAATGGAGGGCATCAAAGACGGTTCGTCGGTATGGTGAAGGTACGTAGGGGCGAGGGCGACCGGTTGACGTATCACAAACGAGAGGAACGGCGCAGTCAGAGGGCAAGACGTCCTCCAATACCAGACAGGTGTCGCGCGTGCGAAACCGTTGCAACTTATTGCAACTCGGCATCGGCTCGCTGAGCAGCAGCCATGGCCGTGAAGTCGATGATTGGCCCTCCATTGTCCGTCGCATTGACTGCAGGACGAGAAAGAGCGTCAGCAACTATGTTGGACTTGCCGCTGACGTGACGAATGTCGCAGGCGAATTCGGAAATGTAGGCGAGCTGTCTGATTTCGCGAGGAGCGTAGGAGGTGCTGCTGGATGTCAGCGCGGACGTCAGAGGTTTGTGGTCAGTGAGGAAATGAAAGGTGCGTCCCTCGAGAAAATGACGGAAGTGCTTCACGGCTTAATATATTGCTAGCAGATCTCGGCCGAAGGTGCTGTAGCGGCGTTCAGGGGGCGTAAGCTTCTTGGAAAAGAAGGCAATACGCTGCCAAACACCAGCGACGAACTGTTGCAAGACCACGCCGACAGCAGTGTCCGATGCGTGAACCATGACGGACGTGGGCGCGTCACATTTAGGATCAAACAGGAGCGTCGCGCCGGCAATGGCTGCTTTGATGCCGCCGAATGCGCGGTCAGCGGCGTGGGTCCAAGCAACAAGGAGAATGTCGTGGAGAAGCTGCAGTATTGCGGCGCTGCGAGGAATGAAGCGGCGATAATAGTTGGCGAGGCCAAGAAATTCGCGCAGTTGTCGGGTGGTGGTGGGCCGGGGAAACTGACTGATGGCAGTGACACGGGCCGGTAAGGGGCGAATGACATGAGCGTCGACGCGATGCCCGAGAAAGTCCTACTCTGCAACGCCGAACTCGCTTTTCGGTCCGTTGACCACAAGACTAACGCGGCTTAGTCTTGCGAGCACTTGACGCAGCTGGAGCTTGTTAGCCTCGCCGTAGGGCTGAAGACGAGAATGTAGTCAAGATATGCAAAGCAGCACGTCAAGCCGCGCAGTACTTGGTCGACAAAGCGCTCAAAAGTCTGGGCCGCATTGCGAAGACCGAAAGGCATCCTCAGATATTCAAACATGCCAAAAGGTGTAATAATGGTGGTCTTCAGGATATCCGACGTCTCCACAGGAATCTGATGGTATGCCTTCACAAGTTCGACTTCGCTGAAGATTGTGCAGCCATGTCGGGCCGATGTAAAATCCTGGATGCGGGGAATCGGGTAGCGGTCAGCGATTGTGGCCTCGTTGAGAGCCCGGTAATCGCCACATAGGCGCCAGTCGCCGGTCTTTTTGGGCACCATGTGCAGGGGCGACGCCCAAGGACTGAGTCTGCGACTGCGTCTGAAAAGAGGTGTCTGCGATCCGTCTCCACAAATTTGGTGACTCCGGACTTCGCGTCTTCGATCTCTGCTCCGGCCCTGCGCTTGCATCAGCCGCTTCGCTAGGCCCACCACTGCCCGGAGCTCGAGACCCCGCTTACCTTCCGTCGTGTAAGCCCTGGCCATGGATCCCTCCACTCCTGTACCGTCTCCGTCGCCTCTCACGCAGCCACCTCATGAGTCCGAGGTCTCCGCCCTCAAACTCCCCGCCTTCTGGTCGTCGTACTCGGAACTTTGTTTCCTCACTATCGAGGCCTTGTTCCGCCGGCACCACATCACGTCCTGGTCACCAAATTTGTGGAGATGAATCGGAGACGCAAGTCGTCGCCGGGTCTCCACAAATATATTTGACAGGATGCGCTCAGCCAGGCGGGAACGATGCTTAGTGGCATATAACGCCGTTTAAGAGGATTTATTATCCCTTTTAGGTAAGCCGTTGTGAGAATCTTCAGTCACCGTGATCAATTCACCGTGGTTTCAAGCCTTGTGGCTGTACAGGCTGCAGTTGGCGAATACGCGAACGGGACAGCGTGCTGCCGGCATGCAGTTAAGCAGCCACGAAATAAAATCTGCGCGCGCTTGGCAGGCGTATGGGACTGTCGTCGGCTTCTGCGGCTGGACTACGATGGCACGCTATACAGTTAAACCAGTAAATGCTAATTCAATGTGGACGAACAAAATTAATTTTACTTGAATTTTTCAACATTCGAAAAATAGCCTTTAGTTGCAGATCATTGATGCCTAATATTCGCCCAGTAGGTTGCCCGGGCAAGACTGTCGATGAGGAACATATCTGGGCTTAGGAAACAAGCCAGTCATCCAGGTGGGGTTATGTAGACGGCTTGTTCGAGTTGGCAGTTATTGTTTTTGTTGCTGATGTATTTGTGGATCATTGAGCTTATTCGATTCTTTTCTCTATGCAAGCGAAAAGTTAATTGCCCTAGCCGCGTTTGGCAGGTCGTTCACATCAAAGGTGCACCAAACAGATATAATAAGGGAGTAATTACTCATTGACATCCACCCAAGCGCAGCCTTACGGCTACAAAGGAAAGCTATACAGCTTTCTCAGAAACTTCGTAGTTAAAGAAAAATTCGTCCTGGTCCGGGGTCCAATGAGTAATTACTCCCTTATTAGAAATTTACTCCACCTTGGGGGATTCCCCTAAACATTTGACCACCAAACAGATATCTAAACTCCTTTTTTCTACTGCGGGAGCACGTATCTGTACGTTCCGAGCATACTTACAAACCCCAAATTATTGTCCTGTACAGCCGATTTCCCTAATTTCAATTGGATTAAACGTCCCGGCTCCTTCCTTTTTATTTAACTTACCGCGGACGGTAGGAGTCAACCAACGCGTGGAGTGCGTTTCAGCCAGTCATGTGTAGGCTTGCAGCTCTGCCATTGGCGGAGTGATACGTAGCGATCGGGGAAAGTAAATAGTCCACGCGCATTTTCTTTTCCGGGGTCCTAATTTGCAGCTATGTTGTATATCACTGAATCTATTTATTCCCGGAAACCTAGAAAAAAAAAAGCAAAGCCGCCGTGCGACTGCTTGAAAGGCACTCCACGCATTAGTTGACTCCTCCTACCTTCAGCGGTGAGTTCAATGAAGGAGGGACTAGATCTGGGCGTTTGTTTACTGGAACGAAACAATCCACACGTAGTAAATTAAGTCTTCACATAACATCTTTGCTCCTGAGAAGCCTCAAAAGTTTCTTCCTGATCGGGAACCGTGTTTTGCAGCCGGCTGATCTGCGCACATTCTAAAGGACAGTCAGTCTTGACAGTTTTTCACATCATCCCGGTGAACCCCCCGTGCAGTAGCATGGTCGAAGGAACCAACCGAACAAGGGCAAAACGCTTCGAGTGCAAAATCAAGTATGGGGCCTACGCGCCCTGCACGAAACCCACAAAGAAAAAATCCCCTTCAGAATTACTTTTCGGCCCCATATATGATACCTACTTCTTACCAAGACCGACGGATGGCTCCGTTATATGATCAATTGACCACCTTCTGCGAATGCCTCGGGCAGCTTTCGTCTCGTGCAGGTCGGGTGTGCTATAAGTGAAGGGGGAGAGGGGGTTGCGTGCCCACTCGCTGCATGCACGCGCCTTTCGCTTCGTTCAATCATTGCTGTCATAGGCTAAGTCGCGTTGTTTTTAGAAGCACCAAATGGTTCGAGACACCTCTCAGAGGCCCCGAAGCTTGGAGGTCAGAGCCAGAGGGCCGTTACAAACACCACACGTCTCTGGCTGAAAGGTCGCTTGGGAGGGGTATTTGCTTTGTTGTTGAGTTGTATCCAAATTGATGACAGCCGTTTCAGCGCCGCCGCGGGGGCTGAGTGGTTTTGGTGCTCGGCTGCTGAACCGAAAGGGGCGGGTTCGATTCTGGCCGCGGCAGTCGAATTTCGATGGAGACGAAATTCTAGAGGCCCGTGTACAGTGCGATGTCAGTCCCCGTTAAAGAACCCCAGGTGGTCGAAATTTCAGGAGCCCTTCACTACGGCGTCTCTGATAGCCTGAGTCGCTTTGGAACGTTAAACCACACAAAAAGAACAAACAGTCGCTAAATAACAGATATTCTATTTTACTATATCTGGTTCGCGTTTATGGCGGTCTAACGTACCGAATCCACTCCGGCTATGAGGTACGCCGCACTGAATGGCTCCGGAAATTTCTACCACTTGAAATTCTTTACCGTGCACTGGCATCGCACAGTAAACGGGCCTCTAGAATTACGCCTCCACCGAAATTCGACCGCCCCGGACGGGATTGAATCCGCATTTTTCGGGTCAGCAGCCGAGCACCTTTTACCCGCATTCTGCACAGGACATTATTCAAGAAGGCATATGCAGTGTATATAGAATAGGATATAGCCGACAAAAAAACTATAAATGAAAGGATTTGCGGTTTGTAGAATATTATCTACTCGGAAAAATGCGCGCTAGCTAAATGAAAGCACCAATATGTACAGAGTGGAATGAGCAGAAAAAGCAGCAGTGCGCAGGTAACGTGTAGGACAGCATAGCCTGCAGTCGATAATGTCTCGTTGTCATTTCTTGAATCGCTCCGACACTTTGACGGTGTTGCTGGAAAAAGAAAGAAATCGAAAAGATTTTAATGAAAGATGATCTCGCGAATTGTCTATGAGTTATGGTGCCCTTGTGAAACGCAATGGTAAGTCGATAAGCAACGATCTTTCCGTCTTCATGCTTGGTGATGGTGCACACAATTATTTTCAACCTTAATATCTAGTTTAGATTTGCTTATTGATCATAAGCCAAAAGGGCTCTCAATAGGCGCGACATTTTTTATCACAATTTTTTCTTACAAACCAAGCAGCTCGTTTCTGTACGCGCTTCCGACTAGCAGTTGATTGTGCATTCTAGATAGCTACAGCAGACTACAGATAGGCCTAATATGGGAGAAGTAGCGTAGTCGTTCACTTTTTTCGGGGTTTTCGAAAACTGAGCTGTAGTAAAGACAAAACCTACTAGAACTTCTGAGCTGCTAATTAATGGGAACGACCGAGTGCAAAATTTCTCCCGCCACAGCGTTCCAGCAGCTGTTTGACTTTAGATGCGTGATGTTGATTCGTTAGCACACACTTAGTAGTAAGCTCCTCCGTCAATTATCTGGCATCGCCAAAGGGGCTGCTGCTTTAGTGTTTCTTTTTTAAAATTTATGCTGCGTTCTTCAGGATGTTTGTTTATGGGGTTTAACGTCCCAAAGCGACTAAGGCTATGAGAGACGCCGTTCTTCAGGAGGCTGTGCCTTGCCTGACAGCGATGCCAGGCGGCTTAACGTTCCACCTTACATACGGCTGCATTCTGCAATTACCGATGCTTATCACGCTGGTCAGCGCTCTGAATCTTGGCGGCTTATTGCAGCTTATCCAACGCTCCCGAGTCTCCCATGGCACAGGGGCTGCAATTACCGATGCTTATCACGCTGGTCAGCGCTCTGAATCTTGGCGGCTTATTGCAGCTTATCCAACGCTCCCGAGTCTCCCATGGCACAGGGGCTACACGCATTGTGCAGACTCCACTCTGAGCAGCAACGTAAAAGTGGCCACGAGTGAGTGGGCTACAGTAGAACGCTTTGCGTGCTATTTTGTTCATTTCATTAAAAGGTAATAGTTTAGCTTAGTTTAGTTTATGGGAGTTTAACGTCCCAAACCGAATCGGGCTATGAGGGACTTCGTAGCGAAGGGCTCTAGAAATTTCTGCCGCCTGAGGTTCTGTAATATACCCTGACATCGCGCACTACACCATCTTCTAGAATTTCGCCCAAATCCGAATTCGACCGCCGCCGACGGGATCCAACCAGCGTCTTTCGGGTCAACAGCAGAGAGTCATAACCACTTATCCACGGCGGCCGCTCAAAAAAAGGGAGGAAAACTGCGCGTATAATACAAGGACAAAATACTCACTTCGTAGGCCAGTAATCTTGCTGCGACACCACTGCCGGCCGCGACGCCCACATATCAAACGAACAATAATCAGCCAACCCCGAGCGACCTCCGCGTTCAGCCGGAAACTGACACGTAAGGGGCTCTCTTTCAAGTGAGGCCGCCGATGGACAGGTCACGTGGTGTCGCCCTGTTCGAGTCTCGCAGCCCCGCCTTCGAAGAGCATAAAGTTATGGCCTTCTATTTCATAGCAGTTAAATTACTAGTTTATAAAGGATCAATTCGGCCAAAGTTAGAATACATATGTGCCCTCTGGGACTCCGCTCAACTTAACCTAACTGTATTGAACTTGCCCAAAATCGCGCCGTTCGATTCATCTACTCAAACTACTCATACTCCACCAGTGTTACTTCCCTCAAAAATAATGCATGCCTACCTAACTTCAAGCAACGTCGTACAGTTGCAAGGCTGTGCTTGTACCACAAAATGTATCATAACTTTTATTACCACTGTTCCAGCCAGCCTGCTCATCGTTCTTCAGCCCGCACAAGCCACCAAAATGCCGTTTACCCACCCCCTGCTCGCACCGTGACCCATCTTCATTCCTTCTTCATCCAAACAGCGCGTGCCTGGAACAGTCTTCCCAAAAGTACCACCCTTCATACAAACCCGGACCATTTCAAGAAAGCCATCGAAAAAATCTGTTATTAACACCAGGTTGCTAGCCCACCCGTCATGTAAAGCCCTCACCCGAGGGCCCTTGAGGTATTTGTAATAAATAAATAAAAATAGTTACCTAAATCCTAAATAGCATACTCATAATTACTCATGCCCGCATTAGTATATAACTCTTAAGTTACATTACTGACTGTAAGACCACAACGCAATCACTACGCCCACCTCTTTTCAGCTTCAACCGAGGAGCCTTCGTGGCCTATGCGTAGCGTTCTCCTGTCCCAATCCCATACATCTGGTTACAATTCCCACAACGACCCAAGTTAACCCATCTTTGTTTTCAGCTCAGTAACGTTCCTGCTGGTTACACGAACCTCACTGAGAAGTTTCGCGTCAGGTTGAACATTCTGACGTGTTCCTCAGTTTAATTCATTGTTTGTTCCGTTGTGATTTATTGTTCACAGCCAAGGACGCCGAAGCCGACTTTTCCACGACACGGAACGTTAACACTATCCCGTTAAAACTAGCAGGTCACCGAAACATAAAGTTACTTATCTTGCTCTTGAAAAACATTTATTTATTTATTCAAGTTACTCACGGCTCCTTTACATTGGAGTATTGTGTGAGTGGGGCAGTGCATTGAAGTTAGAGAACAGCGCAAAAAAAAACACAAAAGAACAAAAAAAACCGACAGAAGAAAAACGTTATACAATAGTTAGCAGGAGGCACTCAGTAGAATACAAATAAAGTAATACAACACACAATAATTACGTTTCAAAATGTGGCAACATGGAAATGGAACACGATTTGACAGTGAGGCTAAAAAGTGCACAAGTTAGTTCACACTAAGCAGCAATAAAACATTTTTCGCAAGAATACAGAGAACTGAGACACTAGGCGAGGATTGCGGTTATTTTATCACGAAATGTAGCAGGATTTCTGGTATTAGTAGCATCGTCAGGAAGGCTGTTCCAATAGTTTATGGCACGTGGGAGAGCAGACATGTTGAATGCTTTTGTATGACCAAAAATACGCGTAAAGCTGCTATGATTATGGAGGCGATGAGATGTGCGACATGGCCGTGACAAAGGTAATGTGTGACTGTGAAGACTGAAAATCATTTTATGAAATAAACAAAGAAGAGCTACGGTACGACGTGATTCTAAAGACTCAAGTGATAGCGATAACTTGATGTTAGTGACGCTGGAATGGCGGTTATAATCGCGAGCGATGAAGCGTGCAGCACGGTTCTGTATAGATTCGAGATTACGTGTATAGATTCGAGATTATTTTCTTAGCAGCAAGCTAGACGGCCACAGCAACGTGAAAGATAAAATAATCAACAATAATAAATATGCAATGAAACCTCACCTGGCCACCGGCTATGCGCGCGCCGAGAGTCTACAACGCCAAGCAACTCGTGTGTGCTGCTTAGCTAAGTGGTCTTACAGTTAAGCGAAATGCGTCGTAAGCGCGAGGCAGGAGCAGTTTTGTAGTCGAAACTAATGCGCATGGGCGGGGATCTAGGATAGGGAGAACCTAGGGAAGTTTCAGTACCTATAGCTTGGCATGAATTGTGGTCAACGCAATCAACTGCGGTGCGTCTCCCGCCCCAATCGATTCACCGCCTGTAAAGCAGTGGTCGTGAGCAAGAAGCGGGCACACAGCGGAGAGTACGCAGCGCGCCTCAGGTAATGAAGTTCGAAATCAAATAGCAACCGATGCTCCTCGCGCAGAGTTCTGGTCCCTTCTTTTTTATTGGACAGGTTGCGCCATGGAACTGGAAGCTCCACTGAAGCAAGTTGTTTTATCCGTAGTCAAAGTAGCTGCTATATCTGCTATAGGCCTACTAGCGAGACATCGTCCGGAGTGGCAGATGAATGGAGACAGATGCTTCTTTCCATGTTCGGAGATAATCGCCTCCATGCATGGTCATGCCGCTCGCTGCATTTTCAGCCTAGCACGTTCATGAGAATCGGCTGACGCCATTGGCGGGAATGGGGTACTTTGTCAGGAAAACGCCGCTTCCTTCTCGAGTTGCATACAAGTACAGAACCCTTTAGCAAGGCTGACATAAGACACGGTGTCACCCAACTTCCCACACTTTTAGCCTGAAGCCCCCAGACACACTTAGAGCGTGTGGGGGCAGCGGTCTCGGACTCAAAGGAGATGCCCTCGACAAGGACGTGGCAAGCTCAGCGGAGACCAGCTGCCAAGTGACAAGAGGTTTTTGGTCGCTTGGCGCCCAGCTTTCGCCGGTCGCAAGCCAGAGAATGGGTCGGAGCCAAAGGTTCACAAACAAAACAAAGTTTATAGACGATACAGAGGACTTCACAATCACTAGTACAAACACATACAAAGTGTTGAACAGAACAATGCAATTCGTGCAAAGTTAAACTCGAGAGAGGATACAATACCAAGGCAATATTCCACCTAAAGTGCACTAACACAAGAGAGAAGAAAACAAACCAAACACAATTTGTTCTCCGGGCACTGCGCAGTCCGACGACCAGAGGTCCACTACGAAGCAGTCCGGCACTCTGACGCACGTTGCCTCGTTGGTCCGTTGCTGGTCGAGTGGTGTGGACCTGGGAGTCAAGCGGGCGCGCTTCTGCGAAGCTTAACGGCGGCTCTGACTAATCTGACAGCGGTCAATGCCCTTCTTATATAGGCTTGGTCCGCGTCTGTTTGTTCTACACGCCAAAGTAGGCGCGACATACAGGCAGTGTCGGCCGTGCAGTCCCCCTTTCCTTCCAGCGCCGGCCGCGCGTCCTCATTGGTCAGAGTGGGGAGACGCTTCGCGAGGGTTCTAGCGCGGCGCCGTCACCGCCGTGCGAGGGGGACTCGTCTTAGTGCATGCAAGGCTGCGCCCTTTTCCCCTGGTTAGCAGTAGAAGCGACTCGGACGTTCGAGAGAAATCGGCGTCGGGGCTGACTGATTCCTTCCGGCGAGTGGTGGTGGAAGGGGCACCCACACGCAGGGGTTTCCTTCTTCCCCTTTTTACGACCGCGCCGGTGAGATGCCGTGCGCGCGGCGCTGTTTTGTTTCTTTGTTTAAAAAAAATGCGCCGAATTTTTTGACACCGCCCCTTCTTTTTAGAATATTGTGCAATAATATTCACAAATCACAAAATTCAAGTGCACATGCATGCACTCACAAACTCTACGGCGAATGCCGAAACACATACATCAATACAATGATGTTTCCACATGAATCACACAATGCAATGGCAAGAATGCACTTGAAAACACGCCGCAGTTAGGCGGTACAATTCGCGCTCACATGCATGCGCTCACAAACTGCACGTAAAAATGCATACATCAATACAATGATGTTTCCACATGCGTAACTAAATGCAATGTTCACAATGCACATAAAAACACGCCGCGATTGGGCAGTACATTAACACAACATTGCATACAGGAAGCACACAAGTATGAGGCATACTTTCGCCTATACTTCCAGGTTTGGCCTTGTTACATTTCGCCTTCTTCGTGAGGAAAAATCGGCGCAGTTGCAGCGGAATGCCGATGAGTCACAAAAGGCACGCGGGGTCAACGCCTGAATTAGCCACGGAAGCGACGTCAGTCATCCAGCCCGCAACTGGCCAGCCAGCTCTGCAGTGCACCCTACAACACAGAAAGAAGTTAGCTGCCACAGTCGGGAGTACTTGACATTCCAAGGAGCCCGGGTGTCAGCCGGGTCCAGTCATCAAGTTTGACAGCAGCATCCGTCTTGCAGCGACCGTTTCCCTACACTGCGCGGGCTTGCGCGTGCAACCAACCACACGTGCGACCCTGCACGGGCGACCATATGAAATGCGCGGGAACGCTGTTCGAGAACATTCCAGCGTCTACGCGACGCAGGTGGCATCCTTCTCTCTCTCCTCACACGTGTCGGGGGCGTGTTCCTTAATGAAAAGGTGTTTGATGGGTGCCTCACTGGACATTCAGGACACTCCTTCCTCGACAAGCCCTGCCCCCATCTAGGGAGCCCAGGGAAAAGAAACGATATAAAACTCGGCGCCGAGTGCGGCCGAGTACCTCCTGACCATCTGAGCTCATCGTCATGTAGCTTCTTATCATCAAGCTCCTTGTTTTGAGACTCTCTTACTGAGACATTCTCTCAGTTGCTGTTTGTATATATGTAAATACACTTGTATAAAGTTCTTCTTCATGTCTTCCCTTAACCTCGTCTCCGACCTTCCTCATCCCCTCTCCGACCCGACCATGCTACCTGAGCCGCAATAACTGGTGGCAGCGGTGTGATGCTGCTACCACGACTCATAATAGCCTACACTGTGGGTTCGGAACAGAACTGTTTCTCTCAAGGTTTCGGCCGCACTCGTTGCTCTCTTCCTTATGCGACTACTTCGCTCTAGCAGTGTTGGCCTCTGCGCCTTCTCCTTTGAGAGATTCCGCCATATTCGATGCATACAGCAAGGTTTCGGGGCGACATGCACATGCGAGAAATACATTGGACAGGTTCCAAGGCACTTGCATCACAATAAAGACCGGTGTGAACACACTCTTGGCCATCTTCCCGAATTCGGCAGTGCGGCAGGAAAACAGCCGAAGCAATGTGCCGATCAGCACGAGGATCATTTCCAGAGTCTGCCTTGCGCTGAACTTAGCAGAAATTCTAGACACGTTGTTTCCGCGTGTCCTTCTTTGCCTTTTCCTTCCTTCCTTCCTTCCTTCCTTCCTTCCTTCCTTCCTTCCTTCCTTCCTTCCTTCCTTCCTTCCTTCGGCATTCGTGCTCCGATGCGGCCACTTACTTGCTTATCCTCCAGCTTCTCACAGCTGTTTACTTTGTTCCCGCATGTTTCTTGCGAAGAGGGTTTCTCTTGCGCGGAACGTTCCTGCGCTGGATTTTTCCGTTTCTTCTTGAGAGATATTTTTGTTGCTTCCTTTCTTGCGGTAGCACGCTCGCGCTTCCTTCGCCGCTTTTTATCCTGTCGATCCCTGCGACGCTCCGACGTGCAGGATTCAGAT
Organism: Amblyomma mixtum; assembly: GCF_055824585.1. Lineage (NCBI taxonomy): Eukaryota > Metazoa > Arthropoda > Arachnida > Ixodida > Ixodidae > Amblyomma > Amblyomma mixtum. The sequence goes on from NC_143021.1 coordinate 130,217,827, forward strand.
GTTTCTCCCTCGCGGCTATCGTGTAGGTCCTTGGGAAATTTTGCCCTCTTCATGTTACCCAATATGAGGTCGTATATGGGACATTCCATGCACAGTGCAGTCAGTTTTCCGCTGTAGTAGGGAATCTGTACATGCACTCTAGCTTCCGGTAAGCGTTGGAATGAGCCGTCCACTAGACGCACAAGACTCTTCGTTCCGGTGAGATCCTTATCTCGCAACAATCTTCGTTTTATTATGACAGCACTGCTTCCGGTGTCTCGCAACACTGAAATTTTTCGTTGTCCTACCTTCCCTTTCGAGACAGGCATCCTGTGATTTACGGCTTCGGGCCACGCGTTCACTACGGCGTTTACAACGGGACCCTTCTTGCCGTTCTTCAGCTCGACAAAGCCGTTTGCGTCCACTTCCTCCAGCTGAACACCTGACGAGGCCCGCACCCACGATACATGGGGAATAGACTTTCCCGGGCTGGAACAAGCCGCGGCTTTGTGTCCCTTCCGTCCGCACTTGAAACACGCTGTCTGGCCACTGTTCGTAGCGCTGTTGCGGCAGTTAGACGCGTAGTGGCCTGTCTTGTTGCACAGGTAGCATTTCGGTGGAGGCTTTGGGCTGGATCCGGTATCGCGGCTGTCGGATATCTGTGCGCTTTCCGAATTTCCATTCTTAATTTTGGTCAGATTCGTTCCTCCTTGGGCTTCAAAAAATTGGTCGGCAAGGGCTAGCATTTCGGAGAGGGCTTTGGCCCTTCTCTCCTTGAGGTACCGAGACAAGTTCGGGTGACAGCTGTTCAGGAATTGTTCTTTGATGAGCGGCTCGCGGAGTGGACTGTACTCCTGGGCGATTTCCGACAGTTCCGTCCACAGATAGAAATAGTGGATTAATAGCGCGTCATATTGGGTTGCCGTTTCTCCATCTGTGGGCTTTCCTGTCCCTAAATCCCTCGGCGGTGAGTCGGAATCGTTTAAGCAAAGCGGCTTTCACCTTGCTATAACTTGCTGCATCTTCAGGAGACAGTCGCCCGAATACACTTAGTGCTTCATCGCTCAGACACGTGCTAAGAACGGTAGCGCATTCACAGTCTGACCAATTCTGGCTCACCGCGATCCCTTCGAATCGCTTGAGCAATGCGTCCAGATTGTCCCTTTTACCTCAAATCTAGGAAGCAACCTGCTGGCATCTGTCCGGAAGCTGCTACATTCTTCCCTAGTGCTATGAACTTCAGCTGAGTGGTTCGCAGCATGTTGCAGTTCCAGTTTCTCGGCAAGGAGCTTCATTTTGAGTTCAAGTTCTCTCTCTTTTTCTTTCTCGGCCCTCTCTCTTTCCTGGTCCACCCATTTACACAGTCCGGCTCCGGACAACCCCTTCTGGATGCCGGCCTCTAGTAGCTCCTTTAAACTCATATTTGTGGACCGAACTCTGTACTCAAGGCAACGAATACCTCTCCACGGTGAACCTCACTAACCGTTTCCGCGCGGCACCTCATAATACCGTGCTACTGCTAACCCTCGTTTACGACCTCTTAGTAAACTCCTTCCAACTCTTTCTCCGTTCTTTGCGCTTACAAACACCAAACGTCCTGTTGCGGACGCCAGAATATATGTCACCCAACTTCGCGCACTTTTAGGCGTGAAGCTCCCAGACACCCTTAGAGCGTGTGGGGGCAGAGGTCTCGGACACAAAGGAGATGCCCTCGACTCAGCGTGGCAAGCTCAGCAGAGACCAGCTACCAAGTGACAATAGGTTTTTGGTCGTTTGGTGCCCAGCTTTCGCCGGTCGCAAGCCAGAGAATGGGTCGGAGCCAAAGGTTCACAACGAAACAATGTTTATACAGCAATGAGACGATAGAGAGGATTTCACAATCACTAGTACAAACACGTACAAAGGGATTAACAAAAACAATGCAACTCATGCAAAGTTAAACTCGTGAGAGAATACAATAAAAAGGCAATATTGCACCTAAAGTGCACTAACACAAGAGAGAGGCAAACAAACAAAACACATTTTGTTCACCGGGCACTGCAACAGTCCGACGACCAGACGTCCACGACGACGCTGTCTCGCAGACTGGCGCACGATGCCTCGTTGGTACGTTGCTGGTCAAGTGGTGTGGTCCCGAGAGTCAAGCAGGCGCGCTTCTTCGAAGCTTAACGGCGGCTCTGACTAATCTGACAGCGGTCAATGCCCTTATTATATAGGCTTGGTCCGCGTCTGTTTGTTCTCCGCGCCAAAGTAGGCTCGCACATACACGCGGTGTCGGCCGTGCAGTCCCCCTTTCCTTCCCGCGCCGGCCGCGCGTCCTCATTGGTCAAAGTCGGGAGACGCTTCGCAAAGGTTCTAGCCCGGCGCCGTCGCTGACGGGCGAGGGGAACATGTCTTAGTGCACGCAAGGCTGCGCCCTTTTCCCCCGGTTATCAGCAGAAGCGACTCCGACGTTCGAGAGAAATCGGCATCGTGGCTGACTCATTCCTTCCGGCGAGCGGTGGTAGAGGGGGCGCGCACACGCAGGGATTTCCTTATTCCCCGTTTTACGACCGCGCTGGCGAGATGCCGTGCGCGCGGCGCTGTTTTGTTTCTTAGTTTTAAAAAAAATGCGCCGAAATTTATGACACATGGTCTGCGCGGAGATGCGCTGCGGGAGCTTCACTACGGCATCCTTACAACTTTGTCGAGGATCGTAGACGAGGCTTTCAACCGACCTCCATGCCGTCAAGGCATCGAACGTTTTGTATTATCATTCCCCTAAAGCGGTTCATCCACATAAAAAATTGGCGGGGGCTTAGCTTTCGTTAAGCCTGGTAGTTTGCGAAAGCATGTGTTTTATACCGCATGTGCAGCGCCTCTAGTGGGAAGAGCGCGGCGCGCCGTGCCAAGCGGCCGCCGTTACCCGAAGAGCCAAGTTGGTAGCCCGTCTCTTGCTTCTGGTATTACGTCACGCCATAACTTCACTAGCGCCTCTAGCGGGAGGAGCGCGGCGCGCCGTGCCAAGCGGCCGCTGTTACCCGATGAGCCGAGTTGGTAGCCCGTGTTTCGCTCCTGGCATGACGTCATGCTATGACGTCACTATGCATGGTATGACGTCAGGGGTCATTCTAAAGGTCAAACGTGCGAAGTGGCCGCCGCTACGCGAAAGGCCGTTCTTGGGAGTAGTATTGCTTTCGCAATAAAAGATCTCGGCCAGAAAGGCATGATCACGCTGGTGAGGTTGTAGCAAAAGCGATGCTGTAAAGCGGAGGCGCAAAGATGAATAAAGTTCAACGGCACCTGATCGGTGCGCACGCACGGAACGAGCTGTTCGGTTCCAGAAGACTGTCGTGCTAGACCTCTTGTTCTGCTGCTGCACTGCGACCACTTAAATTGCATACAGTGGCGATTCCGGTCTATAAGAGTTTTCTCCTCGGTCTTTTCACGGTTAGAGACGCGAATCGGCCAGCTAGTCGCTTCTCTCGATGCCCTTCGGACGTCCTCACATGCCCAGCACGGCTTCTCCTCAAGTCCTCGCCACCGTTCGTCTTAGCCGAGAGGTTTGCGCTCTTCCATTCCTCGCAGTCAGCGTACTTCCTGGTATCACCGCACTTTTCAACACCGCGCCCAGCAATTCACTCCACCGTGTATCTGGTCGGAAAACCCGCGGCGAGATTACTCACGGCGGCATTTAACCTCACCCTTCACCCTAGATGCCTTTTCGTAGTCATGGATCACATTTCCGTCCTGCGTTTCCTCGTAGATTTGGTGCTGAAGTCAGCGTACGGCCATCCTTCAAGGCTGAGCGTACTTCCAAGTCACCTGGACTTACTCTCCGCACGGCCAACTCAACCTCCATACCACATATGGTCTCCGGTTCCTCACCTTGTACCTTGGCCTGTGGCGCACGTTTCGGGTGGGTCTTCGTTCGCCCCGACGTCTAGCAACCCATCCTCGGATCCGACTTCCTGACGGTTTTTCATCTGGACCTCAGCATGCGTCGAAACCGTCTCATCGACAGTATGACGCGACTTTCCATCAGTTTCAGTTTCAGTTTATTTCCCACAACAAGTACAGGGCATGTACTAGGTGTGGCGGGGGTGACGGGATAAAAGCTGCGTCAAGGGCAGCTTGACTGGCAACGTCTCCCCAAACAACATGGCAGCAAGCACGACAGTTCAGAAGGACATAAAATATATATGATGGGAAGAATAACAAGGAACAAATGGAAAAAAATATACGAACAAGATAAGTGCAAAAACAATGAATGAGTGCATTAGTTAAAAAATACAATCAAATCTTACAGTATAGGTTAGTTAATAATGTCGAATAATTTTTTCTTGGTTAGAACCCGCAGCTGCTCTTCCGTTAGCTTATATTTGTTAAGTGTACTAGGCAGCCTGTTTCGAAGCATCTGGAGACCGTAGTTAGTACGTGATCGCGGAACGTGCCAGTGTTCATGGTGGCGGGTGGAGCGAGATGATATGTTAATCTGCAAATTTGCAACGGCTCGTAATGTTGTTATATTTTTATGGATTTCAGGTTTCAAAGATGGCAGCAACTGGCGCTCATAAAGCGTGGGAATTTTAGTAATCTTGTATTTAAGGAATAGGTCAGAAGTATGGGCATTATATGGAGAGTTTGAAATGGCTCTAACTGCATGTTTTTGTAATGTAACCAATCTATTTAGTGATTTCTTAGTGCCAGTACCCCAAACAAGATGACAATATAATAGATGAGGTGCAAAAAGCGTGTTATAGAGCATTAGTTTTTTGGGGAGAGTTAAAAAATGTACTTTTCTCAATATACCTAATGCTTTGCACAGTTTAGTTTGTATGTTTTCTGCGTGAAAATCCCATAGCATGTTTTCATCAAAAACGACACCCAGGGAATTTGCTGATGAAGAAAATTCTATTTCAGTGTTATCGAACTTCAGTGAATTAATGCGAACATTTGTTTGTTTAGCTTGAAAGAGAACTGCTTTTGTTTTGGAACAGTTTATTTTTAGGCTATTAGCGCTTCACCATTTACATAGTTTGTCCAAGAATAGGTTGGCGGATTTGACAAGGTCATTTGGATTGCTTCCTGTAAAAAATGTACTGGTGTCGTCGGCGTATATAACATAATTTATAGTGCTATCTAGAGATACAAGGTCATTGATGTAAGCATTGAAAAACAGTGGGCCGAGAATACTCCCCTGAGGTACGCCATGCTTATTTTTTTGTAATGAGGACATTTCATTTCCTATACATATTGCTTGATGACTATTTGTCAAGTAACTTTGAACCAAATGAAAAGAAATACCACGAACACCATAGCAAGACAGTTTGTCTAGTAGGATATTATGATTGATTCTGTCAAAAGCCTTGGAGAAATCCGCAAATAATCCTAGTGTTTGTAGCTTCCTTTCAATATTATGTAAAATTAATTCTTTTTGGTGAAGTAGAGCTGTCGCAGTAGATCTACCTGTAGATCTACAGTAGATCTCTCAGTAGATCCCATTATCAGTGGCGTTATATCGGCTGTCGCTTCGACTGGAATCCGCACGCTGATCCCATTATGCCCGTACGCCCAGTCCTCGCAGACTTTCCCGAGGTCACGAGGTCTTGTAATCTCCGGCAGCCACCTGGGCATTGTATAACCCACCCCATTGTCTACCGTGGTCCACCCGTCGCAGCTCGTCCGCGCCGCCTCTTCGGTGAACGTCTAGCGACTGCTAAACGGGAATTCGACCATGTGCTCCAGCTGGGTACTATTCGCCCTTCATTCAGCACTTGGGCCTCACCGCTCCATCTGGTGCCCAAGAAAGAACCGGGTGACTGGCGTCCGTGCGGTGGCCACTGGGCTCTCAACGCTCACACTGTCCACCACAGCTATCTCCTTCCACACATCCAAGACATCACTGGACATCTGGAGGGATGCAAGGTCTTTAGTGAAGTGGATCTTGTCAAAGTGTGCCATACGATATCCCGAAGACGGCCATCACTACACCCTTGGGCCTGTTTGAGTACCTGCGCATTTCCTTTGGGATATGCAACACAGCACAAACTTCGCGAAGATTCTTTAATGAAGTGACGCGCGGACTCCCGGCTGCAATCGCCTACATTCACGACACCCTCGTCGCGAGTTGTACTCTCCAGGATCAAGAGCGGCACCTCCGGGAACTTTTTCAACGCCTCAAAGAATTTGCAAGGTCGTCAACTCCCAGAAATGTGTCTTCGGCTCTTCTGAGCTCAAGTTCCTGGCCACCATATCCCGTTGTAGGGAATTAGAATATTGCCTTCTCACGTCAAAGTTGTTAAAGACTTCCCAGTAACCACTACTCTACGCAAGCTCCACGAGTTGCTGGGCCGAGTGAATTTTCCACGGCGGTTTATCCCGTACTGCACCGAGCTTCCTCACCCCCTGACCGACCTTGTTCGCACGACCAAATCCTCATCCTCTGATTTTCCTGGTCTCCCGAAGTTCAGGCTGCTTTCACGGCTGCAAAACAAGTCCTCGCCGATGCGATCCTTCTCATCCACCCTAGGATTTCGGCGCCCACTCGTATCGGGTGGATGCTCCCAGCGTGGCCATTGATGCTGTTGTCTCGCAGAAAAATTGACTCCGAGTGACACCCACTGAGTTTCTTCCCTCGCAAGCTCCAACCTGCCGAGACTCGCTACAGCGCATTTGGCCGTGAGTTGCTCGCCATATACTGCACCATCCAGCATTACCGCCACTTCTTGGAGGGCCAGCCGTTTTACGTTCTCACGAATCATAAGCCTCTGGCGTATGTTTTCCGTACGAACTGTTCCAAGTACGTCGACCGCGAACTTCGTCAGCTTGCCTACATATCGGAGTTCACAGGAGATATTCGGCACATAAAAGGCATCGACAATGAGGCAGCCTATGCACTTTCACGCATTAGCTACATCGGCATGTCTACATCTGCTGTGGACTGGGAATGTTTGGTCCGGGCGCAGCTAGAAGACCTTGAGCTTCAAGCCCTGCGTGGCCATTCCCGTACCCTGCGTCTGCGGCTCGTGCCTCATCCGCTTGTGCAGAGATTGCTCTGGTGTGACATGCCATCGGCTCTACTGCGTCCATTCATCTCGGAGGCGTTTTAACGCACCATTTTCCATTCACTTCACGACAACTGCCATCCCAGCATCACAGCCGCACACCGCCTCGTTACCCAGTGGTACAGAAGTAAGCTAAACGGGGCTAGTCGGCACACAGTCGGCACATATTTGGCAAAGTAAATAATCAGCGTACGAGAGAGATTATTGAAGCTTTCCATATCGCGAAAGGAGGGGAAAAGTGTGTTAGTGACGCATCCATCGCCTTGACAAAAAGTGAGATGGTGTACTTTGAATCGGTTGTTAAGTAACACTGCACGTGTTATATGTTGCTGTGTACTTGCTTTCACCGCCTGCCCTTTTTTCTCCTCGTCTTGTTCTTTTTTGTTGTTGTTTTGTATTTCATCATCCTTCCCCTCTTCCATATCTACAGTATATACTCTGACAACCTTTCCAATAAAAATTCAGGCGTGAGAAAGCGCTCGTGTCCTGGCTTCACCTTTTCTGTGTCTCGTTTTTCGCGCTACGTTTTCCTAAGACCAAGTGGTACGTCTGGCAGAACATTAACACCGACGTTCGCCAGTGGACATGCTCGTGCCTTGCTTACCAGTCCGCCAAAGTGACCCGCCATACAAAGACTCCACCCCAGTCTTTCCTGCCACCTGGTTGTCGCTTTGACCGCGTCCATCTGCACTTGGTTGGACCACTATCTCCCTCTCATGGCTGCCGGTACATTCGCACCATGATTGACCGCTTCACTCGTTGGCCCGAAGGAGTGCCTATTCCAGACATTACTGCGGAAACAGTTGCCAAAGCCTTCGTTTCAGCATGTGTTTCCCGCTTCGGCTGCCCCGGCATTGTTACCACGGATCGCGGTCGCCAGTTCGAATTTAACCCCTTTCACTTCCCTCACCTGTCTCCTCGGCACTAAACACTGCCGCACCATGGCCTACTATCCCTGTGCCAGCGGCATGGTCGAGGGGCTCCATCTTCAGCTTAAGACTGACCTCACTCCACGCCTGGGACGCGAAAACTGGGCTTACCACCTTCCTATGGTGCTTCTTTACCTACGCGCCGTTCTACGTAGTGACATTGGCTGTTCGGCGGCCGCACACGTCTTCGGTGCACCCCTGCGGCTTCCCGGAGACTTGTTCGCTGCTTCGGCTCCCTCAAGCCAGCCACTGCAGTCCCTTCAATGCCTTCAGGACTCCATTCAACACCTGCACCCAATCCCGCCTCGATATTCCGACCATCAGGGCATTGTACAACCAGACCTTGCGTCCTCTACGCATGATTTTCTAAGGCAAGGCTATGTAAAGGCGCCTCTTACCCCCTCATACGACGGCCCGTACCCCCTCCCCAACAAGACGACAAAGTGGGTGACTATCCTACTGGATGGTCGTAAAGAGGCAGTCTCCTTGGATCGCCTCAAACCCGCATACATGGAGACGCCTCCCCACGAGATCCCCTCGGATGCTGCTGGCTTATCTGCTGACCTGCCTGCCGCCGAGGCATCCTCATCCCTGCCCCGTCACATTTCGCCGTTCCGTCTGGGCGGGGGGCCCTCTAGCACAGAGCGACACAGTAAAGGGGATGCGCTAAGATCGGCGTTCATAGCCGGCAAAAGAAGAAAATAAAGTTGAGCGGCGCACGATTGGTGTACAAGCACGGCACGGGCTGTTCGGTTCGAGAAGCCTGTCATGCTGGGCCTCTTGTTCTGCTCCTCCACTGCGGCCGCGTAAATTCTCTACAAGCAAAAGTAGCTTGGTAGGGTGTGCTTTCAAGAAATTGGCGAGAACAGCTTTGTGTGTAAAAAAATACATATCACTTGTGCATAAGTTCGCATTTTATGCTTGTAATAAATGCAAAAGAACGCGTACTCTTGCTGCAAACTTTGCACACAAGGAACATGCTCCGCGTCACGGCACATTGTAATAAGCGAACATTAAAAAATCTCGCACAAAAGAAGACAGGACCAACAAGAGTACTCGGAGTAGCGCTTTCAGAAGTAACGATTCTCCGCGTCTTCTCAGTCCTCCTGTCTGCTTTCGTGCGATATTTTTTCATTTTACTTACTAACTACCAGCATGCCCATACATACACTTCTAAAAGTGGCCTCGACTGTGCATATCAACTGGATTATTTTTTTATTAATACTTTTTTCTCCCGTTTCTGCACTGTGCCAAAGCTGGATTTCTTTTTTCAGGCAAGAATGTCATATGAGCATCTATACAAAAACAGCCATTGTCCCAAAGTTCTGGTACGCCCGCATCGACACAGGATCCGGCAAAGTAGAGACAGGCAAGCAGGAGGGCGACTACACGTATTCTCTCAATAAAAGGGACTCAGGCTACACCATAAAAAAGGGCGAGGTGTACACGATTTCCATACGCTCTGAGGAGAACAAGTACTTCGACGTGAGTACCGCGGCTGTCATCTTTCTCTTGTTTTTACCGCACTGCATATTTCTAAAATTTTTCTAGAAGTGTCTGTATTTCTTGTGAAGGGCTGCCGAAATTTCGACACCTGGGGTTCTTTAACGTGCACTGACATCGTAGAGTACAAGCGGCCTCTAGAATAGACCTTTCCACAAATTGCAGCGCCGCGCCATCCCCTAGCGGATCCGCGCAAAGCATGATGGGAGAAAGGAGCGGTCGCCGCCCGCGTCGTCTGCTGTCAAGCGTGTTGCTGTGTTGTGCCGCCGTGTTCAGGCGTAGTGCGTCTTCTCGTGCGCGTTGTAAATGTTGCAGCGCACTGCTGTGGTGGTTATCTCTTAGTCTTTCTGCAATTATGTGGGGATTTTTTTAGACATTCGACATGTCTGCAGATTAGAATCGCGGTGGCGGTCAAAGGTGCTGCGTGCCCGGCTGTAGTAACAACACGAGAAAGGACATCAACATTTCATACCACGTATTCCCCAAGGACAAGAAGCTGAAGCTAGAATGGGTGCGCAGGATAAATCGGCAAGGTTCGCAAGGGCGATTTACCCTGTGGAAGCCTTCGAAACACCACAAAATATATGGTACGCATTTCAACCCTAGCGGGCGCAAGGGATACATGGATCGTCTCTCCACGATCTTCCACACCGAGTGTATGCGGAACAGACGCCTGCTGTGATTACGCAGAGCAATGAGCACATGCGAATCTCCCAATTCGGCTGGTGACCGGGGCAGAGGGCGTCGCGACTAGGTACGGCGGAAGCCACAACCGGCAGCCTGAAGGCCGCCCGCAATGCTGCTGCATAATTTTCGTTGTTTTTTTTTTGGGGGGGGGGGGGGGGGCTTTTATGAAAAAAGTTATTCACCACCACCATGGGCACATGAGCGGCGAAGGCTCTGTGTATACATGCATTGGGAGAACGCCGGTCTGCGTCTGCTGGTGCTCGGCTGGTGATCCGTGGCCGCGGAACGCAACATCCGACTGTGTCACGCTTACTGTGTCAACCAACTGTGTCATGTTTAGCAAATAGCTCGTGTCCTGTCTAAGGGAGTGCTTGAAGATTATATATTACAGCAGTGAACATTTACCGCGTCAGCATGAAATTTCCCCAGGAGTGCGCCGATGAGGACAACTGCACTCATACTGTTGTTTACTGGCCCGAAAGACGCGGGTTCGATCCCGGCCGCGGCGACTGATTTTCTTTGGAGGAGAAATTCTAGAGGCCCGTGTACTGTGCGATGTCAGTGCACGTTAAAGAACCCCAGGTGGTCGAAATTTCCGTTGCCCTCCACTACGGCGTCTCTCATAGCCTTAGTCGCTTTGGGACGTTAAACCCCATAAAACCAACCAACCAACTGTTGTTTACATCGCTGCGTACGAACAGTTAGTACTCGTTTTGATGACATAAAACGCAATCGGTGCTTTAGCTCTATTCATCAACCTGTTTTCTTTTTTACCGGCTGTAGCCGTGCTTGTTTACGCAGTGCAAAAATGTGTGGGAAGCGATGGTGCTATCGCACGCCCGAAAAACACTTAACAACCGCGGGCTGTTGACATCGCGCAGGACCGGCGCTTCTCGTTTTTTGTCCCGGCTTCCTCCGACGTGATCAGTACTTTATTTTAAACTACTTTATCCAGAAGTATGTTTGGCGACCGTTCGCTTTAACTGAAACGGCCTAACTTGTCATCCACTAGCTAGCGACGGCGACGACTGCTGCTGGCCGTAAAGCACGGCTCGGCAGTCTGGGTCACACCGGCGTTTCACGTTCATCATATGCGTGCCCAGCGATGTAAGCAATAATTAATTTCAGGTCACTATTGCCAAAACTACACTCGGTGACCATTTTCATTCGCTAAAGCTAGTGATTCGCTCATCACAACCGCCGCAATCACAGATCATATCCCACGGACCCGCTAGGCCTAGTCGTCGCGGAAGGGAAGGGAGTCGTCGTCGACTGAAATTAATTTAGCAACCGCTTATCGCTGGTGACTGTTCAGGTGTGCACATGTGAAATATGGCCGTTCGTTTCGCTCATTTAGAAGCGCGAACATATTTGCACCGCCGCCTCATCACCGTGCTTTCGCTCAGCCGCCGACAAGGCTGACCGTCCGCCGATCGGATTCATCGGTGTCGTTGGCCTGAAAAACGTGTCCCACTGCAATCATATTATAGTAAACTAGATATTTCACTATAATCACATGCTGCTGTTGACCGTGATAGTGTCGTTGTCGGAGCAGTGTGACCACCGCCGTCGTCATCGTTGTACACTGAAAACGAGCTGAGGCTTTCGAATGCGCTTGGAAGGTTTCGTGTAGCACAGCGCGCGTCCGTCGAGTCCGAATGTCATTCCAGTTTTCGAATGTCATTCGACTCAGATGTCATTCGAACGTTCCCGTGTAGCACAGGTATAAGAAACAGCGATGGCGACGAGATGGCAGAGGAAGGCTTTCCGGCGATCAGGCGCAGTCGGATAGACGGAACGAAAAGACGCGAGAGCGGCGCCGCGGGCGCCGCGGCGCTCCGTTTTCCCAGAGTGCTTTGCGCGGCCGCTTGGTGGCGCGGCGGAATTTGTGGAAAGGTCTATTTGGCCTCCATCGAAATTCGATAGCCGCGGCCGGGATCAAACTCGCGCCTTTTGGGTCAGCAGTTTTCTAGAAGTGTGCCTCGAGGCAGTCCTACTCAGCAGGAGGAGGTATCTGTGCGGCGGGTTCGCGCAGGGACGGCTCTGACTCCATTTGTACGTCATGGGTGGCGTGAAAAAAATATGTGCTAGCAACTGAGGAGTACTCTCACTGTGACGCAGCACCGTACATTTCTGATGTGCGCCACTTATTGCGGATGTGGCCAGCGACGGTTCCTATAAGAAAGCTGCTCCTCAGGGAGTTGGGCCTGCGGTGGAACCGCGGAGGCGACTATGTGAAGCAGACTATCAACAATCACTCACGGAAAACCTCTGCGACTACCTCAGCGAGACTGATCTTCACTCCTTTTTTTGACGTCCTGTCTGCTGCACTCCATTCCGAGTTTCTCAGCTTATGCTTCCAGAAGTGTCTCATAAGGCATAAATTGAGAAAGGCGGAATGAGGTGCAGGGGGGGGGGGGGGGGGTGTAGAAAGAAAAAAAGGAGTGAAGACCGGTCTCGTGAAGGTAGTCGCCGAGGTTGCCGGTGAGTGATTGTTCATAGCCCGCTTCACAGAGTCAACTCCTGAGGGGCCGCTCTCTAATAGGAACCGTCGCTGGACACGTCTCCAATAAGTGATGTACATCACAAATGTCCGGTGCTGCCCCACAGTGAGGGCACCGGTCTGTTTCTGGCAGATCTTTTTTCACGCCACCGATGACGGGCAGATGGGGTCAGAGCCGTCCCTGCCCGGATCCCGTGCACAGATACTTCTTCCTGCTGAGTATGACTACGGGGGAGAGGGTGCAAACACTGATGATTAGAGTGCGTGTTCGCTTGCGGAGAACTTGTGAATCCGAAACATGGGGCAGGAACGGATCTGGGGAAATAGGGGAAGATGGCGGGTCAGCTTATGCATCAAGGTCAGCTATAGCATCTTCTCGAATGTTATGTGGACCGCGAGCATTGCCGCGAATGCAGTGTAAGCGCACAGAACATTAGTACTTTTCGCAGAGCAGATGATTTAATTGTGCATTCTGGAATATGCGTCTAACAGCCTCAATCTGTTTAATGGCGGCGAAGGAATCGGCGTAAAGATGAACTGTATTGAATGTGGAAACGAGCGGAAGGGAAGCAATGGCACTGCAAATGGCTTGAAGTTCCCATGCCAGGAGGGTGCACGTATCCGCGATATATGTCGCGCCAGAGTTCAGGTGCGGATGGGAGGGACTATACACTCCAGTAGCTCCCAGCTCTGCCATATGTGATGCATCGGTGTACAATATGCACCCTTAAGGCAGATACGTGGCTGATACCCACGGGGAAACAGTGGGGCGATTGTGGAGCTGACAGTATGGCCACTGAGGGAGTGTCTTCAAACGATGAGGTTATAGAGGCTCTTTCGAGCATAGCCACACGATTGATAGCTTCAAGGGAGCCCCAGTGTCTGCGGGTAAGAGGTTGAAATTGTGCCTCATATATTATCCGTGGCTGAAGGACAGAGCGCACAAACTGGCGGGCTGTATGAGCGCGCGTGCCGCCATAGCGTATAGCTATGCTACGAATCAAACCTAGAGTAGCGTGAGAGAATTACGGGTGGCTGTCAGCCACGGGGTGTTAGTTCCTGATGTATGAAAGAGAAGTCTAAGAATAAGAACAATCTCTACCAGCGGAATCAGAGAACTCTCTATAGTAAAATTTAAATGAGGAGCTTTCTGTAAGCCGGATTTATTTACTATACGAATGAAACATGACTTAGTAGGCGGGATCGTTCGACCCAGAGGTGGGAGGCCAGATGTCAAGACATCCAGCACGTGCTGGAGGGCCGACTGATGGATAGACGCATTAAGAGCTTACAAGGGTTGACGTGCAGGCTAGTTGGTGAACCATGATTCTTTAAAACAGCGCAAAAGACAAGGACACTGATAAAAAAGACACACACAGCGCTGACTAACAACTAAATTTATTAATGAAAAATACATGTATATATTCACATGGTAAGATGCGCGAAAGGCAGCAAAATGGTAAAATGCGCAAAAAAATTTGAAAAACTAATAACGTGTCGCGCGCTTTGCCAAGTAGGCCCGTTCTTTCTCAGATAGCGCAAGAGAAGGGGTGCTGAAGCAGAGGTCACCCAGAGCAGATATCCTTCGGGCTTCAATTATTTCCCTCAAGGTTCGGTCCATGCTTCTTCTGAAAGTTCGGCACTTATCAAACATCGGTTTACAAGCTTGCTGATTTTCTTTTGTGCATTCAGAGCAGTGAAGCGGCAGATTGCGGTCTTTGGAGGTAGCCAAATCATTTTTGTGTTCCCTTAATCTGTCGTTGAGGCAACGCCGTGTTTGTCCGACGTATATTTTTCCACAAGATAGTGGAATTTCATAAACTATCCCTTCAGTGCAATCTACATTCCTGTTTTGATGATTATTCTTGCATGCAACCCTTGGCTTTGTCGTGGGACTACTCATACAACTAAGAATGGAGAGCTTACACGGGGCGGAAAAGGCTACGCGAACGTCTGAGCGTTGCGCTAGCTCCTTTAGGTTGTGCGAGAATCTATGCATATAGAGAATTACTGCCGTCTTTTTCTGCTTCCTTGATGACACTGTCTCGGGGCTATGTTCGCCTTTTCGTTCGTGCTTTAGCAAGGCCTCTGCAACAGATATCTGTAAATGCTTAGGATAGCCTGCTGACGTTAGCCTGAACGACTGCCGAGCGAAACTGTAGTCTTGTAAGTGCTGGCAAGATTCCTTCAGGGCATTCTTGAAACATTAATTAACAATAGCTCTCTTAACCAGTTTGGAATGCGCTGATTGAAATTGAAGTAGTGGCTTGTTGGATCGGAGTTCATATGCCCAACAAATGTGGTTGTCAGTAAATACAATCTTTAGATCTAAAAAGCGAAATCTTCCATCTTATGGAAGTTCGTGCGTCAGAGTTAGTGGTTTAAGACCCTCACAAAAAATAGTGAGTGTGTAAAGAGGAAGATGCTTAGCAGTCGCAGCAACAGAACCGATGTGCGGCGCGAGGCGAGAAGAAGACGATCGGCAGCTGAAGCAGCAGGATCCGTCCTTGCCCGCTCTAACCGGCCTTCACAAACAGTCATCTCTTGCCAATAAAGGCCGTTACATCTTGGTGGAGGTTGCGGGATCCCGTCCTGGAGCTACGTAACCGGACTATCACTACCCCCATGCCTGCCAACGCCAACCAGCCAGCCAGCTCTTCACCGGCACCCGTCGCTTGCCATGGGGCGCTCCGCCAGCGCGACCCTGCCGTCTTCAGCGGCACGGACGATCACGATGTGGAAGACTGGTTGTCCTCTTACGACAGGGTGAGCGCACATAACCGTTGGGACGACACTATGAAACTTACCAATGTAATCTTCTACCTAACCGGCGTTGCCCACCTTTGGTACCAGAACCACGAATCGGACTTTACCACCTGGACCGCATTTAAAACCAGCTTCTCCGACATCTTCGGCCGTCCTGCAGTACGCAAACTTCGCGCCGAGCAGCGTCTTCGCGTTCGCGCACAGCAGAGTGGTGAATCATAGACCAGCTACATAGAAGATGTCGTCAATCTCTGCAAGCGCGTCAATGCGTCCATGGCGGAGGCCGATAAAGTTAAACACATTCTGAAAGGAATCGAAGATGACGCTTTCAATATGCTTGTGGGCAAAAACGTCACATCTGTCACCGAAATCTTCGACCACTGTCAAAGCTACGATGAGCTCCGCCGACAGCGCGTTTTCACTCGGCAGCCCTCTGCACAGACAGACACAGTAACTAGCCTCAGCATGACGACAGAGGACAGCTCGCTACTGCTCCAGATCAAGCAGTTTGTCCGTGAGGAGGTTGCGCGGCAGCTGTCGCTTCTTCCGACTGTTTCGGGTCCATCTACCCTGACTCCGACACTTCAGCACGTGATCCGGGAGCAAGTGTCCGAAGCCCTGCCACCGGTTTCCTCCCAGACTCCCGTCGCTGCGCCACTTACCTACGCCGAAGCAGTCAGGCGTCCCCGCCTAGACACGTTAGTTTCATACCAGCGTCCACCGCAGTCGACACCATTTCGTCCTGTCCGGCCACCACCGCAACGTTTCCGTCCATGGCGCACACCGGACAACCTACCCATCTGTTATGCCTGCGGCATTCCTGGCCACGTGATGCGTCACTGCCGCCGCCATGTTTTGTCCCCTGCTGCCGATACCGACCCTCGCGGTTACGCCTACGGCCCTCCCCAGCATTTTGATCGCACTTCGCCTTCTGAGACCACTGGTTCCTCCGGTCACAGCCCCTCTATTCGCCGCCGCTCTCCATCTCCGCGTCGCCGCTCGGTTTCCCCGATGCGCCGTCGTCCCTCTTCCCCTTCGGAAAACTAGTGCCCGCAGTTCCGGAGGCAAGAACTGCGTGCTCGTCGCCAAGCTCAAGACCTCGACTTTCTCCGGCCAATTTGATCACCGTTTCTGTGGAGGGCACCGATGCTTTTGCGCTTGTTGACACCGGTGCTGCTGTATCTGTACTCAGTGCAAAATTATGCCGCCAGTTACGAAAAGTGATGACTCCGCTATCTGGTTTTATGCTTCGCGCCGCTAATTCGCAAATTATCGCGCCTTTGGGGGCTTGTACAGCCCGAGTTGCTATTCAGGACGTTGTGTACATTGTTGAATTCATCGTCTTCGCATCGCCGTCTCACGATGTCATCTTAGGCTGGGACTTTCTCTCCCAACATGAAGCTGTCATCGACTGCACTCGTTCCGAAGTCACCCTTCTTCCCTTCGGCGACGCCTCTGTAAACGCTTCCATTAATCCGTGCTCCAAGTTGACTGTGGCTGATGACGTCGTGACCCCGCCGTGCTCTGCTGTCCTCGTCTCTGTTCATTGCGACTCTGCATCCAACGGCCCTGTCATCTTCATCCCGTCCGACTCCTTCGCTTCTCGTCACTGTCTACCCCTGCCATTCGCCGTGCTTACCGTCTCAGCTGGCTGCAGCGCCATGCCCCTGACGAATCCATTCCTGTGCCCCTCTACTCTTCTTCGCGGTGAATGCCTGGGACGTGTCCAGCCTTTCGCCTCCGTCGTCGCCTGGGACCCTTATGAGGATGACTCCTGCCGCATGCAAGTGTCTTCACTTACTTCTTCCCCACCGTCTCCTGATTCCGCTCCCGAAGCCGTCTTTGCGCGCTCAATCGACGCGAATCTTTCGCCACCGGAGAAGACCCAGCTTGCGGCCCTGCTAGATAAGTTTCGGTCATCGTTTGACTTCTCTCACCACCGTTTGGGCCGCACCTCAGCTGTTACCCATCGGATCGACACTGGTGCCCACTCGCCGTTGCGCCAACGCCCATATCGCGTCTCGGCCACCGAACGCCAGGTTATCGACGCCCAGGTAAATGACATGCTGCAACGTGGCGTCATACAGCCATCGCACAGTCCTTGGGCTTCCCCCGTCGTCCTTGTCACCAAGAAAGATGGCTCTATACGCTTTTGCGTTGACTACCGGCGCCTGAACAAAATCACCCGCAAAGACGTCTATCCGCTGCCTCGCATTGATGACGCACTTGACTGCTTGCAGAGGGCTGAATTCTTTTCTTCTTGAGATCTACGTTCGGGTTATTGGCAAGTCCCGATGGCCGACGCTGACCGCTCCAAGACAGCCTTTGTGACGCCTGACGGGCTGTATGAATTCAACGTGATGCCCTTCGGACTATGCAATGCCCCTGCCACTTTTGAGCGGATGATGGACACAATACTGCGCGGCCTGAAATGGAAAACATGCTTATGTTACTTGGACGATATCGTTGTTTTCTCCCCAGATTTCCAGACGCATCTCGTTCGCCTGGAGCAAGTTTTGAGATGCCTCACGACAGCCGGGCTTCAACTCAATTTAAAGAAATGTCGCTTCGCCGCTCGCCAGCTGACTATTTTGGGCCACGTCGTGTCGAAACAGGGTGTCCTTCCTGACCCAGCAAAGCTTCGTGCTGTCTCTGAGTTCCCAAAGCCCTCTACAATGAAGGAACTTCGCAGTTTTATCGGCTTATGTTCTTGCTTCCGACGCTTTATCCGAAATTTCGCTTCTATCATCGCGCCTCTGACTGCCCTTCTTCGTGGCAGTAGCGACCTATCAAGCTGGAGTCCTGCCTGTGACGAAGCGTTCATCACTTTGCGCCGTCTACTTACCTCTCCGCCCATACTGCGCCATTTTGACCCTGCTTCTCCAACTGAAATCCACACAGATGCCAGTGGCGTTGCTATCGGTGCAGTTCTTGCTCAACGCAAACCGGGGTATGCGGAGTATGTTGTTGCATACGCGAGCCGCACCCTGACGAAGGCAGAGCAAAACTACTCAGTCACCGAAAAAGAGTGCTTGGCAATCGTTTGGGCGATCGGGAAATTTCGGCCTTACGTATACGGCCGGCCTTTCGAGGTCGTCACGGACCACCATGCCCTATGTTGGCTGTCCTCCCTAAAAGACCCAAATGGCCGCCTCGCACGATGGGCCTTACGCCTTCAAGAGTACGATATTCGTGTCATCTATCGCTCTGGAAGGAAGCATAACGATGCCGACGCTTTGTCTCGTTCACCTCTAGCCAATGAAAGTGCCTCTCCTCCCGCCATCGACTGCGCCTCCTTGTCATTGGACGATATGCTCAACGAGCAGTCTAAGGACCCTTGGATCACTTCTCTTGTACGCTATCTTTCAGACCGTTCTGCCGTGTCGGTACCGCGCGCACTCCGCCGTCAGGCTGCCCACTTCACTATTCATGATGGGATTTTGTACCGCCGAAATTATCTCTCTGATGGCCGCAAGTGGCTCCTCGTGATCCCTGGACATTTATGCTCACAAATATGCGCAGCCTTTCATAGCGACCCGCAAGCTGGTCACGGCGGTGCTTTCAAGACCTACAACCGGCTTCGCCTCCGCTATTACTGGCGCGGCATGTATAACTACGTTCGAAAATTCGTCCGTTCCTGCCCCGATTGCTAGCGCCGCAAGCCGGGTCATCACCATTCGACCGGCCCTATGCAGCCTTTGCCTTGCCCATCCAGGCCATTTGAACGAGTTGGCATTGACCTGCATGGACCACTTCCCTACACGGCCGCAGGCAACCGCTGGGTCATCGTCGCTGTTGACCACCTAACCCGGTACGCCGAAACAGCTGCCCTCCCAGCTGCTACGGCGCGGGATGTTGCAGCCTTCCTTTTGCACCATTTCATACTTCGGCACGGAGCCCCGCGTGAACTGTTGAGCGACCGTGGGCGGGTGTTCCTGTCAGACGTCGTTTCATCTCTTCTGCAGCAATGCAACATTACTCGCCGCACCACTACTGCCTATCATCCCCAGACGAACGGCTTGGCAGAACGTTTCAATCGAACGCTAGGTGACATGTTGTCAATGTACGTGGCGGCAGACCATTCTAACTGGGACGTCATCCTCCCCTTCGTCACATATGCCTACAACACCGCTACGCAGAGCACTACTGGTTTCTCACCATTCTTCCTTCTATACGGCCGTGAACCATCCTCGCCGCTCGACACTATTCTTCCGTACCATCCTGATTCGTCGGAAACCACAACCGTATCTGAAGCCTCCCGCCACGCTGAAGAGTGCCGCCAGCTCGCCCGGTCATTCACGTCCGACGACCAAGGGCGCCACAAATACCGCTTCGACCACTCCCATGGCACAGACACTTTTCAGCCGCAATCCCTTGTTTGGCTCCGTGTGCCTTCTGCTGCACCAGGTCTCTCTACCAAATTGCTGCCCAACTACCACGGACCCTACCGTGTCCTTGAGCGCACTTCTCCCGTCAATTACGTCGTTGAGCCCGTGACGCCATCACCCGATCTCCGACGACGTGGGCGTGAGACCGTCCACATTTCGCGTTTGAAGCCATACTACGACCCCTGAGTCCTGTTGACCCCCTAAATCGCCAGGATGGCTCTTTTTCCCCCGGGGCCAAATGTAAAGAGGAAGATGCTTAGCAGTCGCAGCAACAGAACCGATGCGCGGCGCGAGGCGAGAAGAAGACGATCGGCAGCTGAAGCAGCAGGACCCGTCCTTGCCCGCTCTAACCGGCCTTCACAAACAGTCATCTCTTGCCAATAAAGGCCGTTACAAGTGTATTAAAAACATCATGCTCATAAAACCCAGAGCTGATGTTAAAAATCATTAAAAAGTCATCTACAAATCTAAAAACTTTAAGCACATTGGTCCCTTCAAGACTGTCGCGCAGTAATCGGTCATATTTGGCTAAAAGTAAATCACAAAGAATGGGAGCAATGCAGGAAACAGATAAAAGCTGTTTTCCCAATTCGCGAAAGTTGAATTTAGATAAAAAGTTAAAAGCTCTAAAATGCACCAACCGATATTCCTGCAGAATTCTGGAAAGCGACCACTCCAACTTGATCAATGCTCTCCTCAATGCACTCGAACAACATATCCTTAGAGAGGGAATAATATAAGTCTTTAATATCACTCACAAACCAGAATGTCCTTTCCGTGTGATAGTATCCGGAAATGAAATATGGCAGAAATCGATAGCTCTGTTTTTGCAAGAGAAACTGCCCCTTTTGCGTGTTAATGATCCCTTCGTGGTAAAGAAGTCTGACGAGGTCCTTGAATTTCTGAACTCCTGTAATGATAAGCGGCTGAGTGCTATGTCCATTGACATTAAAGACTTATATTATTCCCTCCCTAAGGATAAGATGGTAGAGTGCATTGAGCAGTGCATTGATCAAGTTGGAGTGGTCGCTTTACAGAGTTCTGCAGGAATATCGGTTGGTGCATTTTTAGAACTTTTAACTATTTATCTAAATTCAACTTTCGCGAATTGGGAAAACAGCTTTTATCTCCAAAAAGAAGGAATTTGCATTGCTTCCTGCATTGCTCCCATTCTTTGTGATTTACTTTTAGCCAAATATGACCCACTACTGCGCGACAGTCTTGAAGGGACCAATGTGTTTAAAGTTTTTAGATTTGTAGACGACTTTTTAGTGATTTTTAACATCAGCTCTGGGTTTTACGAGCATGATGTTTTTAATACACTCACCATTTTTCGTGAGGGTCTTAAACCACTAACTCTGACGCACGAACTTGCGGAAGATGGAAGAATTCGCTTTTTAGATCTAAAGATTGTATTTACTGACAACCACGTTTGTTGGGCATATGAACCCCGATCCAACAAGCCACTACTTCAATTTCAATAAGCGCATTCCAAACTGGTTTAGAGAGCTAGCGTTAATTCATGTTTCAAGAATACCCTGAAGGAATCTTGCGAGCACTTACTATACTACAGTTTCGCTCGGCAGTCGTTCAGGCTAACGTCAGCAGCCTATGGGAAGCATTGGGAAGCATTGGGCTATGGGAAGCATTGGGCTATGGGAAGCATGGGAAGGATCCCATACTGCTTGCGCAGTATGGGATCCCAGTCAAATCACATTAATCAACACACTTGAATCCATTCAAAATCGCGCAGCACGTTTCATCTTATCTAACTATTCCCGTCACGCCAGCATTACTTCCATGAAAAACACGCTTACCCTGCCAGACCTTTCCTCACGCCGTAAATGTTTTCGACTCTGTCTTTTCCATAGAATGTATCATCACAACCCTGTATTAAACGATCATCTTTTTGCTCGACCATCATACATATCGTCCCGTTCTGACCACATGTTTAAAGTTGCTGTTCCATTTTCCAGAACAAAAATGTGTCATAATTCATTCATTCCCAAAACGAGCGCAGACTGGAACGACCTTCCTCCCTCCATCGCTGCCATTTCTGACATCTGCAATTTCAAAACAACTGTATTTTCTGCCGTTTTGTAAATAATATTGTTTAACATGCACTGTTCATTTTATGTATCTTACCACTCCTTTCTGTAATGCCTTCGGGCCTGGAAAGTATCCGAAATAAATAAATAAATAAATATCTGTTGCAGAGGCCTTGCTCAAGTACGAACAAAAGGCGAACATAGCCCCGAGACAGTGTGATCAAGGAAGCAGAAAAAGACGGCAATAATTCCCTATATGCATACATTCTCGCACAACCTAAAGAAGCTGGCGCAACGCTCAGACGTTCGCGTAGCCTTTTCCGCCCCGTGTAAACTCTCCATTCTTAGTCGTATGAGTAGTCCCACGACAAAGCCAAGGGTTTCATGCAAGAATAATCATCAAAACAGGTATGTAGATTGCACTGAAGGGATAGTTTATGAAATTCCACTATCTTGTGGAAAAATATACGTCGGACAAACAGGGCGTTGCCTCAACTACAGATTAAGGGAACACAAAAATGATTTGGCTACCTCCAAAGACCGCAATCTGCCGCTTCACTGCTCTGAATGCACAAAAGAAAATCAGCAAGTGTGTAAACCGATGTTAAATAAGTGCCGAACTTTCAGAAGAAGCATGGACCGAACCACGAGGGAAATAATTGAAGCCCAAAGGATATCTGCTCTGGGTGACCTTTGCCTCAGCACCCCTTCTCTTGCGCTATCTGAAAAAGAACGGGCGTACTTGGCAAAGCGCGCGACACGTTATTAGGTTTTTCAAAATTTTTTTGCGCGTTTTACCATTTTGCCGCCTTTCTCGCATCTTGCCATGTGTATATATACATGTATTTTTCATGAATAAATTTAATTGTAAGTCAGCGCTGTGTGTGTCTTTTTTATCTTTGTCCCTGTCTTTTGCGCTGTTTTAAAGAAGCATTAAGAGCAACACAATCGGGAGAGAAAAAGATGGCGAGGCACTTCTTTCTCCACCTCTGAGCTGTATCATTGCTCCCTCCTCTGCAGCATCGCCTCGATGCGACCTGGTGTCGCAGTGGGAAATACGGTTTAGATGCGCGAGGTTAAGCACAGGTATGACGACACAGAACCGGCGACACTTAGCCTCAAGTACAATCAGCAGGACGGTCATGGTACGGCTTCATACAAACAATATGCACAACATCCGAACGCCGTGGTCTGCGCGATAAGTGTGCTGGGGTTGCCGATGAAACTTCGTACGTTAAGTCGCCAATGCGACGGTGAACAAGGTACGAACCGAAGTATTGGCGCAATATATTTTCAGACAACCCACGGCGACGAACTGGTGTCCATACCAACACATGGTCGCCTGGCTCGTACCTAACAGATCATCGGCCCAGATTGTAGCTGTCAGCGCCGACGTGCCGTTGACTGTGTATTCGCTACCTGGCCAGTTGACGGCCTTCTTCATCCCGCTGAACGAAAGCGGCGATGTCAAAATCAGGCGCTTGGTCACACAGAGGGTCGACGGACCACACGGCATCCGAAAAAGTAATACCTCGACGGCCGAAGACAAGCTGGAAGGGCGGTGTGAGCCGCGTTGTCTCCTGCAGGACCGTATTGCAAGCGAATGTTAGGTATGGGGAAACTTTGGCCCAAGGTTTATGCCCCACATCCACATACATGGAGAAAATGCCGGACAGGGTTCTGTTGAGGCGTTCCATCAAGCCTTTTATCTTTGAGTGGTACGCCGTAGCACGCCTATGGCTGGTATGGGTCAGATCTAGGACTGCCTGAGCTAAGCGGGCCATCAAATCAGCTCTACGGTCAGTGATGATAACCGCAAGGGCTCCATGACGCAGCACGATGTTGTGTACAAAACACGTAGCTACCTCGACAGCAGTTGCGTTTGAAAGCGCCGTTGTCTCAGCGTATCCCGTCATATAATCCGCCACGGCAGCAATCCAACGTTTTCCACTCGATCACTTCAGAAAAGGGCCGATCAAGTCCATTTCTCTTCGTTGGAAAAGCGTCTTCGGAGGCGCTATGGGGTGAAGAAATCAGGCGGGTTTGAAGGGAGGAGCCTTACGGCATTCGCACTCGGAACAGGGTTTGAGAAATTTCCCCAATGATGGGAGTAATCTGGGCCAGCAGTACCTCTTCTGAATCCTTGCAAATGTACGACCGACTTCCAGTTGATCGGCAGATCGTTCGTCGTGGCGTGCGCTTACGATATCGGGTCACAGCTGTGGCGGGACTATGAACAGAAATGTTACGGCCTTGCTGTCAAAGTTGGTCTTGTAGAAGGCGCCATTTTGCAGAGTGAAAGATTTTAGCCCACGAAGGAAAACACGAGCAACACGGGGAACATCGCAGCCTTCAAGGTACGCGATGAGCGGCGCTAACTCTGGGTCCTCCCTTTGAAGCTGCGCCATATCGGTTGCGATAACAGCACCAAGGAAAGAGAAGTCTTCAGTGATTCCCGGGGAAGCCAGATCCAGTGTCGCGCATGATAAACCATCCGCATATTGGTGCTTCCACCCCGATTTGTACACGACCGTTTCGTATTGCTCCGGTAAACGGAGGTTCCACCTCACCCACCACCCAGATGGGTCTTTTAGGCTGGCCAGCCAGCATTACGAGTAGTGGTCACTGACAGCGCGAAAGGGTCTGCCGTAGACTTTTGCACGGAATTACTGATCGACCACATCAGCGCAACACATTCTTTCCGAGTCGGTGAACAGCTGAATTCCTGGCGCGAAAGTGTACGGCTTGCGTAAGCGATGACTCGTTCTGCGCCGTCCTGCCACTGTACCAGGACCGCCCCAAGGCCTACGTTGCTGGCATCGGTGTGTATGTCGGTTGCTACGGCGCCATCGAGGTAGGCGTGTGTAGGAGGACGTTGCACGCGGCGGCGTAGCTCTACGAAAGCATCGTCTTGGTCGCTTCCCCATAAGAACTGTCAGCGCTGTAAAGGGTTTAGTTATTCTGTACAAATCTTAGACAAATCGTCGATAGTAAGAGCACAGGCCCCAAAAACTGTGGAAGAGTATTCTTGTCAGTGGGGCGTGGGAAACTGGCGACAGCAGCGGTCTTGTCGTGATCTGGGAGAATACCGCGCGCTGATGCCCGATGAAGCGAAGCTCCTCAAAACCGAAATATCATTTCTTTTCAGCCATGATCGTATGTTGCGCACAATGGAGCGCCCGGAGCGCTGTGCGCAGCCACTGGAAGCGTTGCTCGAAGGTGGGCGAGAAAATGACGACATAATCCGGGTATACGAGGCACGTCTGCCACTTGAGCCCAGTCAAGGCAGTTTTCATCATGCGTTGCAAGGTGGCCGGCGCGTAGCAAAGACCAAACGGGGGGTCCTTAAATTTGTATAGACCATCAGGCGCCACAAAAGCAGTTTTCTCACGGTCTCGCTAGTAAACCTCTATCGGACAGTATCCGTTTTTGAGATCCAAGGAAGAAAAGCACCTAGCATCACGTAGAGGCGCTGACGATCCGTGGCACGCCACACTTCACTCTATCTGGGTCGCTGGTAGGCTGGTGGAGCGTGGCCACGAGCGGAGCCCGGCGGGAGCATTGCTGGAGTCGCGGCATTGAGGTCGTACCCAGAGGCCTTACGTAGAACGATCGTATAAGTGGACCGTGCATCAAGCCGGCGAGGAACCTGAGAAATTTGGTGCTGCTGCGCTGCCAGGCGTCCCTCGACCCGGACGGCTTCACTCAGTGGCGGGAAAGATGGCGTATCGGACGGCATTCGGAAGGCCTGCAGTTCCTCTCTGACTACAGGCCTGACCAGCACGCGTAGAAAGGTCGCGTCGCTACCGAGAGGCATAGAGGAGGGATCAGGCTCAAAGGTGTTGACGTCGTGATTGTATTGACGGGCTCGCTGTTCCAGCGTCTTTTCCATAGTGGCCGTCTCGAAGAGAAACTCTGCCGCAGTGCACGGTGGGCTGCGCACAAGTCCAGCGAAAAGCTCTGGGTTGATACCTCGTATGAGGTAGCGAAGCTTCTTGTCTTCAGTCATATTGTGATCCGCGCGTTTAAAAAAGGCGGGTCATGTCCTCGTACTACATGCGCACACTCTCGTTGTGGCGCTAGTCGTGCGAGTGTAACGCAGCTTCTGCTCGCTCTCGACAAACTGCATTCCAGAAAGTGGTTATCAGATTCCGGCTGAAGGCGTGCCAGGATGCAAACGAGGCTTCATGGTTTCGAACCATGTCCGAGCCCACTCTTCAAGCGCAAAATAGTCATTGGGGGGCTTATGGGTATCGCTCAAGCCATTATAACGGTCAACGTGCTCGAAGATCTCGAGTCAATCCTCGGCGTCCTCGAACACGCCGCAATGAAACGACGGGGGTGTTCGTGGCTGGTAACAGAGGATTTGCGCCGAGAGCCTGGTCTCAGTTGCCATGGCAGCTGGTTCCTCCGAAGACCAAGGTTGCGTCGCCCTTGTTGATGCCGGAAGGAGTCCGCACTCAGGGGACACGCCACTTAGATGACGGCCGTGGCGCTGCTGAGCGGTGTACTGGGGTGAGATCTGTGCTGGTCGGTCGCCTACGCGGATCTGAAAGCGCATCCAGCACCTCCACCAGATTTGTTATGAATATTACTCGCCACGCAATCGGGGACAGAAGAACTGCTCGAGGCTGCCGAGCGGCCGCAAGCAAGATGGCGAGGCACTTCTACTTTCTCCCCTTCTGAGCTGTGTCTGTATCATCGGCACACGCAAGCACATGGATAAAAGGGATGGCCTCCAGGTCTCGAACAAGGGGAATAAAAGCCACATTAAGTAAAGTGGGTGCGATAACGAAGAATTGAGGCACTCCTCTATTGGAAGTGAAGCTACCAAAGGGCTTTCTGTGGACACGCACACTGAAGGTTCGATTTGTTAAAAAGGCGTGAATGGTTAGGAGAAAGCGGTGAGAAAGACCAAGAGTTTGAAAGGAGGCAAGAATGGTAGAGTCAGGTATGTTATCTTGTGCCTTTGTTACGTGTGTAGCGATCCCCGTTCGAACAAGGTGACTATGCGGAGAATGGTGAGTCACGCCAGCAGCCAAAGTAACGAGAACAACTTTTGTTCCATTTTTTGGGGGGCGGGAAAGCGATTTGGGAATATGGGCAACAATTATGGGAATCCAGCCGTCATGACAAGCGTGTGGTGAGAAAGTTTTCGTAACGCTTGCAGTTGTTAGGTGTGAGGGAAATTGGGCGAAGGTCAATGAGACACTGGAGGCTGACCGGACTTTGGTATTGGAACCGCAGTGTAATGCTCCCACTCTCCCTGCATGACACTAGAATGCCCCACTTTATTTATTTATTTACCCTCAAGCCTTAGGAGGCGTTACAGAGGGGGTGGGTACAGGGTTAAACAAGATTCCAACAAAACAATTTGAAAAAGAGAGAGATAAAGCAAACGCGTGCAAGCACTCCTGCTTGGGCAGCACTGCTGCCGGCAGTATTTGGAAATAAATAAATATTGAAACATATGTTGCAGGGCTTAAGAAAAGAAACAAAATGCTCTAGACACAGCAAACGAGCGATAAGAAAAAACACGAAATAAGCAGGGTAGACAGTCAAAAAAATTTTAGCGCGTCATTGAATGCCACAGGATCTTGAATATAGGCAATAGAGGGGGGAAGGTGGTTCCAGTCCGTTATAGCTTTTGCAAGCAAGAGTCAGAAAACAGATTTGCATGGCAGTGTGGGGCGCGAACTTTATATGCCTGATCGACACGCGTTGATACGTAAGTAGGTTCAGAAAAGAGTTCGCTTTTCAGTAAAGGGTTATTGAAATAATTTTTTTGAAACAGGCACAAACGGGAGATCTTCCTTCGAGTGTGCAAGTTTGATAGACCTAGTTGTGATTTCATTATGGAAACACTTGTAGTACGGGCATAATTAGACAGAATGAAGCGCACTCATCGATTTTGGATTGCTTCGGTGTCGTCGGTTAGTGTGGAAAGAGCTGGGTCCCATATTGCGGAGGCATATTCTAGTTTCGGTCGAATTAATGTTTGATACAAAATTACTTTGAGATTATTTTTAGCTTGAGATAAGTTCCTACGCAGATAACCGAGAGTGTGATTAGCATTGCTCGTAATATATGTCACATGAACATGCCATGAAAAGTTGTTTGTGACGTAAACTCCGAGATATTTAAAGGATGTGACATTTTCGAGAGCTATGGAGTTAATTCTGTTGCAGTAAGGTATAGGCATGTTGGTACGGCGGGATATTGTCATGATTTTGCATTTACTGGCATTTAAAGTCATAAGCCAATTGTTACACCAGTGTGATATCGCGTCAAGGTCGGACTGCAGGAGTATGTTATCATGAGCGTTTGTGATTTCACGATAAAGAACACAGTCATCGGCATAAAGGTTTATGGATGAGGAAACACAGTCAGGAAGGTCATTAATATACATTAGGAACAATAACGGGGCCAGAACAGAGCCTTGTGGGACACCGGATTTTACAGAAGAAGTAGATGAAGTAAAATTGTTAGCTGTAACAAACTGGGAGCGACTAAACAGGAAACACTCAATCCATTTTATGATGCAGGGGTCAATGTTCAGGTTTGGTTTATGGGGTTTAACGTCCCAAAGCGACTAAGGCTATGAGAGACGCCGTAGTGGAGGGCTCCGGAAATTTCGACCACCTGGGGTTCTTTAACGTGCACTGACATCGCACAGTACACGGGCCTCTAGAATTTATCCTCCAAAGAAATTCTAGCCGCCGCGGCCGGGATCGAACCCGCGTCTTTTGGGTCAGCAGCCGAGCACCATAACCGCTGAGCCACCGCGGCGGCAACCAATGTTCAGAATGCTTAATTTTAGAAGGAGCAGGTTATGGCGGACTTTGCCGAAGGCTTTTGCGAAATCTAGGAAAATGCAATCAATTATTGATCCCTGGTCTAGAGAACACGCTATGCTGTTAGTAAGAGATAATAGCTGTGGTTCACACGAGTAGTGTTTGCGAAAACCGTGTTGGACAGGAGTAAAAAATAAGTTTATTTCGAGGAACGTTATGAGGTTAGAGTACATTATATGCTCTAATAATTTGCACGGGATGCTCGTTAATGTGATTGGTCTATAATTAAGAGGAGAATGAGCATTACCGGATTTGAAAAGCGGAACCACCTTACCCACCTTTCAGTCCTGAGGCAAAATGCAGTGCTGTAGGGACTGTTCAAAAATGCTGGCCAAAATAACGGATGAATATACTTCAGTGTTCTTCAAAAATTTTGAATTAACCTCATCAACACCACAAGAAAATGAAATCTTCATCGCTGGAAGTGTCAAGTAGCGTTTGAAAAGCAGTACCTTCCAAGTTACGGAATTGGGAGTTGTGTGTGCCGTCGTGCCCGGCAGAAGGGGCAGTTTCGAGGCGTTCAGTACATGCCAGCAGCTCTGCCATGGTTAGGTAAGAAGTAGTATCATCGGAGGGCTCTGCAACTGACAAGTCAGGAAGAGATGTAGAGGTGCAGTTATGGTGTGGAAAAAACTGGCGGGCCGCTTGTTGTGCAAATGCATCCTCATCCAGATTCAGCGCAAGGCGAATGCTCTCTGTGTAATTTGCAAGCTGAGAAGGGCGCTCCATGGCATGAAACACACTCCAAAGATGTCGATTGCCCACCGTAGAGGACAGGCAGACGCACCATGCATCCACGGGTTGCATGCTTTATAGCTTTGCATAGTGCCGCGCACGTGCGGTATTCGGGTGAAAAGCTGCAAGAGCCGAGGGGTCATCAGGGTGACAGAAGCATACTGTTCCGCCTGGCGAGGAAGAGCCCACACATTTAGGATGTGTGTGTCTGGGTCATCTTTCTTTGCAGTAGTGGTAATAGTGTGAGCCACGAGAACAGCAGAGAGAGTAGACAGTGCTTGCTAAAGACGGGTCCACTCTCAGCACATCCAGACTTGATTATCTGTTTGAAGGGTTCGTACAATATTGCAAGTTCAGGAGCTCTTGTTCTCTTTGCTTATTTTTAAACCAAAACAAGAATATTTGAGGTAACCCTGTAAGCCGAGTCCTTTCTACAGGTGTTACTACGTTTACGAGAATTCACTCTACGAAACCAAAGTATGAGACATGTCCTTTTCTTCGCGAGTGCTCACCGTGCCTTCTACAAGATAACGATTATCCCAACTTTGATCGTCACACCATCGCAGATATGTTTGCGTGTTATATCACTAAGATGGCATTCAAAAAGTTCTTAAAGAATTCCCAGAACCTCGGGAACTAAGCGAAAATGTCGCACATGCCGGTGAATACAAAATATAAAGTATTTTTCTTGCTTTTAATTATGTATGCCGTAAGGGTAAAATAGCGGAATACACATTGCCTCGTATAAATATTTGTTACGTAATATCACTTTTTCTCAGTACATCATTCAACTGGAAATGTTAGCTAGGAAAAGTTTTGCATGAACATCGCCAGCAATTATTTTCATGGCCACCAACTCTTCATGCAACAATTTTCTCATATATAGGAGGGTTTCACTATAACAACCAATATGTCCAAACAGGTCCCATCGGCAGGCTTCGCTTCGTCTGCTATTAACGTTTTTGCAATGGTCAAAAACGTTCCCATTTTCTTTCATATGACAATCTTAACTCTTTCCCTTAGCAAAAACTAATACGTTTGGAATATACGGAGGTCTATTTAAAATGTATTTTAAACATATTTTGTATTCATGAATGCACTAAAAATATGTAGGAAATACGTTTCTGAAATTTCATGCTTGGTATTCGAAATATATTTTTAAAATGTGCCAAAAATACCTCACTTTAAGCATACTTCGAGCACTTTTCAAATACATGAAAAAATATGCATGCAGTTTTAGCATCTTGTCAGTGTATTAAAAGTGTATTTTCGGAAATATGAAATTAATTCATCGAAAGTATACTTCAATTCTAGAAAACGGGCAGCCCTTGTAAACGTATATGTATGCAGTTTTAGCATCTTGTCAATGTATTAAAAGTGAACTTTCGTAAATATGAAATTAATTCATCCGAAATATATTTCAATCCTAACAAACGGGCAGTCCTTTTAAACGTCTTTGCACACTTCTAGCTGCCATGAACAGTCGAGTGCTCGAAATCGTGTTTCGGGAAATGGCATTTGCGTGTCGTCAATGTATTTGAAGTGTACTTCCGTAAATACGTAATTAATTCATCCAAAGAACACTGAAATTCTAGCAAATTGGCAGTCCGCATTAGCATATTTGCAGCGCACTACAAGCTGTCGTTGAACAATCTAATGCTCAAAATCGAGTTTCGGGACATCGCATTTTAGTGCTGGCCATCTATTTAAAGTGTACTTTCGTAAATACGCAATTAATCCGTCTGAAGTATATTTAAATTCTAACAAATGGGTTGTCCGCGTAAACATATTTGCATTACACTTCAAGCTACCGTGGAACAATCTAGGGCTCGAAAGTACGTTTCAGCGAAGAGTGAAAACTTTCCCTTTCTTGTCATCCTTTCGTTTATGGTAACTTCTAGCAGGAAGGTGATCACCACTTATACCCCTGCTACACGGGCGCTTCGAATGCCTTCCAGCCGAATGTCATCTAACGATGCTACATGTGTTCTGTCTAAGAGAGTGCTTGAAGATAATATTACGCCAATGAATATTAACCGCGTCAGCATGAAATTTCCCCGGGAGTGCGCCGATGAGGACGACTGCACTCATACTGTTGTTTACATCGCTTGTTTACATAACATAAAACGCAATCTGCGCTTTGGTTCTAATAAACAATCTGTTTTCTTTTTTACTGGTTGTACTCGTGATTGTTTACGCAGTGCTACAATGTGCGGGAAGCGATGATGCGATCGCACGCCTGAGAAAGCCGGGTTGTTGGCATCGCGCAGGACTGGCGCTTCTCGCTTCTTGTCCCGGCTTTCTCCGACGTGACGAGTACTTTTTTTTAAACTACTTTATCCAGAAGTATGTATGGCGACTGTTCGCTTTAACTGAAACGGCCTAACTTGTTATCCACAAGCTAGCGACGGCGACGACTGCTGCTGGCCGTAAAGCAGGGCTCGGCAGTCTGGGTCACACCGGCGATTCCCGTTCATCGTACGCGTGCCCTGCGATGTAAGCAATAGTTGATTTCAGGTCACTGTTGCCAAAACTACACCTGGTGACCATTTGCATTCGCTAAAGCTTGTGATTCGCTCTTCACAACCGCCGAAATCACAGATCCAACCCTGCGAACTCGCTGGGCCTAGTCGTCGCGGAAGGGAACAGAGCCGTCGTCGATTGAAACTGATTTGGCAAGCGCTTATCGCTGGTGAGTGTTCAGGTATGCACACGTGAAATATAGCCGTTCGTTTCGCTCATTTAGAAGTGCGAGCATGCACACACCGCCGCCTCATCACCGTGCTCTCGCTCAGCCGCCGACAAGGCTGACCGTCCGCCGACCGGATTCGTCGGTGTCGTTGGCCTGAAAAACGTGTCCCTCTAGAATCATATTATAGTAAACTAGATATTTCACTATAATTACATGCTGTTGTTCAGCGTGATATATACTGTCGTTGTCGGACTAGTGTGACCGCCGTCGTCGTCGTCGCTGTACACTGAAAACGAGCTGAGGCTTTCGAATGCGTTTCGAAAGTGTCGTGCCTCACCGCGGCAGTCCATCGAGTCCGAATGTCATTCCTATTCTCGAATGCCATTCCACTCAATGTCATTCGAACATTTCCGTGTGAGAACGTGATAGCATTATACCAGCAAAAGCGCCTTGGGTACTTCTGGGTCCGAATAAGCCAGCGGAAAGGACCCCGTGTGGCAGGGCAGACCGGCTCCCTTACACGCCCATGTATCTGTTGGTTGACAGTTCGACTCCTGACCTGTGCCTGACGCAAGTTTCAACTAGCAATTCCGTTCTCAATTAATCCCAGATTCGAACGCGACCAGTAGGGTACTTCTGCGATAATTTGGAAGCCCACAGTATTTGCGCAAAAAAAGGTATCACCGTGCAAAATAGTGCGTCGCTTTCGCTGGGTATATATACGGCAAGCCAAGTATAGCGCTTGTCGTAGGATTTGTTGTTTGCTGTGTCGCTGTCGTCTTGGTATGCTGTGTGTAGGTATCTGCCGTTCCCATTCAATCACGTGACCTTATAATATCAGACTCCTGTTGATTAATGATAAATACCCGTGTACGATTTGTTCTCCAGTTGATGAATTAACCCGTGTCATTCCATGCAGCCGCCCAGTAGACTTTTTTTTTAAGCCCGAGTAAACACATTTTTAATGTATTAAATGTATATTTTAGTATATTTCTAATGTATATTTTTATTACATTTTTAATGCATTATAAATATGCTAAGCGGGCAAAAATGTACTTTTCACGTATTTTTAAGAACGTTTAAAATATTATTCCTAGTATACTTAGAAAGCATTCGTATTGCAGTTTAAGCATAGGGACAAAAAAATTCGAAATAAATATGAAATTAATACAATACGTTTGAAATGCATTTTTAGCACATCCTCTTTTCGCTAAGGGTTGATGGGAGAGATGGGAGAATAAACCGTTATTTTCAATATTTTCACGACACTACATTACAATATTTCAATATTCAAAACTTTTTATCTAATAATGGTGGACATTACTGCACGTTATCTATGATTAGCAGGTTTTCAAATGTTACTTTTAAAATACTTCAAAATACCACGAATGACAGCCTATTTCCTAGAACTGCAAATGGTCCCTCAATGTATTAAAAAAAATCGGAGTCCTGTAAGACCTCGTTATGGCGAAATATTGGCTGTAACGAAGGAATGATTTTTCCCTTTGGAAGCACTCACTGAAACGCATGTATCGCCTAAGCCCCAAGAAACCTCCTCTGATTATTTGCCGCTTAGTTTACCGATTTCTAACTGCAGGAAACGCTTTCAGGACCTCTTGACGTTAGACAATCAGATTATCGCCTACGGCCAGCGCTGTCGACCGCCGCGTAAAAGATGGTGAACACTGTTTCCTTCTATAGGGAGGGCCGCATGGTGCGTTTCGTCGATCGATACAATGGCTTCGGAGAAGAAAATCTTTGACGCAGGTGCACCAATGATCGTCGAATCTCAGGCGCGCGGCCCGCTGCCCTTCTCCATTTCCCCCATTTCTACAACCTGCTTACTGAGCGCTGTGAGCACTTTGTGCTTCTCAGGCTTCAGGTGCAGTAATTTTTCCGTTTTCGAGGTATGGTTGATAGGTTTTATTTTTTTATTTATTTATTCAATACTGCAAGCCTTTACGGCCCAAGCAGGAGGGGCGTACATATGACATCAGTATACAGAACGAAGATAGCAAATAATAATCTGAAAACACTTGTTCTTTGGGCAACAGAATATGAGCAAAACAAGGACTAAACGAAATTAAAACCGAGCTCTTCATTTGGGATAGTCATAAACATAAAGAAACAGAAGTAAGCCGATTAATGAAATATCCATAAATGAAATGGCAAACATGCAGCAAGGAAAAAACACCATCAGTTTGGGCAACCAAAAAGCACACAACAAAAACATATAAGAGCAATTCAAGGTTTCCATTGAATCAATGCTGGTTAGAAGAGGCAGAGGTAAGTTGTTCCAATCTGTTATCGTGCGAGGAAAAAAAGAATATTTAAAAACATTAGTTATGATGCTGTATGGCGTTAGAGAGTCATCGTGTCAAAGTTCGGCGTGCCGTAAGTAGTGTTATGTATGGATCAGGAGTTAGAACAAGAAGGTTATATTTGGTTTGGTTTGTGGGGTTTAACGTCCGAAAGCGACTAAGGCTATGAGAGACGCCGTAGTGAAGGGCTCCGGAAATTTCGACCACCTGGGGTTCTTTAACGTGCACTGACATCGCACAGTACGCGGGACTCTAGAATTTCTCCTCAAAAGAAATTCTAGCCGCCGCGCCCGGGATCGAACCCACGTCTTTTGGGTCAGCAGCCGAGCACCATAGCCACTGAGCCACCGCGGCAGCTGAAGGCTATATTTAAGAAGGAACATGAATTTTAAGCGCTGAATTTTTCTTCTACGTTCCAGGGTCGGTATTCCATGTTGTTTCATTAGCACTGTCGGGGAATCAGTTGTACGGTACTTAGAAAAAATAAACCTGACTGCCTTACGCTGGATTCTTTCGATAGCGTCAATGTTAGTTTTGGTATAAGGGTACCATACTACTCATGCGTATTCAAGTTTTGGTCTAATTAATGATGTATAAGCTAAAAGTTTAGTTTCGGCGGGGGCGTGCTTCAATTTACGACGGAGAAGGCAAAGTTTCCGAAAGGCTGTGTCACATACGTTAGTTATGTCAGTGTTCCAGTTTAGGCTATTTGTTAGTGTGACGCCCAGATATTTATAACGGTTTGACAGTGCGTTTAGTGAGCTTTACTGCATCCACGCCCCGCCGGTTTTCGAAGACGGGCATTCGCTGCATCAATGGAAAAGAAAAGTTCAAGACAACTTTTGGCAACCAGTTGGTCAAAGCGGGAATAGCGACTTCATGTCTATAGGCTTCATTGCGGACATCACGCTCCCATAGGGCTGAGACAAACTTCAAAGGGCCGGTTCAGACGCTTAGGAACACTGGTTTTTCGGTTAACATGAGTTCAGCTTTATTTTTACACATGGTATAAACAAAAAGAGGGGCATATTCTCCTCCTTTCAGGCCTTGCGAAACATCCATTCATCTACAGTAGTTCTCGCTTCAAGTGCTTCGATCATTTTTAGATCTTATGCGTATTCATATGTTTTGCAAAAGCAATAGCGCTTGATTTTTTCGCACATTGTCACAAACATGGTACGTCCCAAACCCTACTGTCATCCCTGTTTGTTTCTAGTTCGGCAACCTCTCCAGGAAGTATAGAAGAAGTAGCATGAGAGGGGTACATGCACACCTTGCTGTACCGAAATCAGGGCCCACCATTAATACACATGTTGATCTCTAATCGGAGCACCTTTTGCAATGGCACGGCTAGAGGACACTTTTAGAGCAAATATCAATTTCACGAGCTCCAACACAAGGAGTAGCTTTTTACAAGGCCATTACTGTCGGCTAGTGAGCAAGGCAAAATTATCCGTAACGCCAATGGCGGGCAAGTTAAGAAGCCCAGGACAGCTCGCTTTCGATTGGAAACGAGGTCGTAAACACAGCCAGTGGCTTCGTAGACGCGCCGAAAGGGAACCGTCCGTCATCCGTCCTGTCGTGGTAGACGCCACGACAGGACGGATGAAAAGATGACAAATCATATACATTTCATTGTCACTGCTGATACCACCATTTCAGTATGGGATCAGTTCTGGACTAGATTATACGCTGTGGAATCGGTGACATGAAGTGTTCTATTTAGGTTTTTAGTTTTTATTATTAGGTTTTACTCTTTTATTATTACTCTTTTAGGTTTTTTCGCGTTGACGCCATTTGCAGATGAAGGTTGGGCAGTTGTCTAACATTGGCGTGTTGATGGTAAAAGGGAATTCGTGTTTACAAGCCTGGCTTCTCCAATCCACACTGCACAAGCTCTTATGCTCCCCGAATGAGAGCCGAAGTGAGAGCGTGTGCGCTGCCGTCGTTGTGACAGCCGTGATTGTATTGTACCGATTAGGTGTCGGGAAAGGCTCTAAGATGCGTGACGAAGAAAAGGAAGCGCCTGTGCATGGCGCCCAGCAGTGTGGTGAAGAGGGACCGGAATTGCATATTTGAACGATGATAGTCTCCAACCCCCACTGTTAAAATTGTGAAAACTTGGTGGAAAAAATGCTGCCATTTCAGTGATATTCAAACCTATCTTGATATCCTGATACTACAAGCAGAGGGTTTTCTTTTCAGATGTACTTCAATAACAACAAGATGGACAGGGCCTACGTGAAAAAAGCAAAAGGTGAGCACCCTCGCTTTTGTGTCAGCCACTGCCGCTTACTCTGCGCTCAGATCCTCTTTCTATGTCAAGTGCTAGAAAATAATGAAGCCCCCCGCAGTTCAAGACTTATACTCCAGCCAGCTGGAGCCAGCTGCCAGCCAGCTGCCAGCCAGCTGCCAAACGGGCGTTGTTTGTGGTTGATCCTTCAATGCCCACACATGTGGAGGCCCTTGTGCTCGGTCGCCGTAAGCAGGCCGGTTGTGCAGCGCTAGACCGGAGCACAACGGTGCACCCCTTTCAAAGCGTTTGATGGGCGTCAGACGCAACGCTCGCACTCGAGAGCCCCGCAATGCCGGTACGAAAGGCGAAGGCATCAGAACGCAGCCAACTAAAGAGCAGGTCCGAGGCACACACACCTCAGCGTGTTCTTTGCATTCTTCTAATTTATTCTCGTACTGCTATTATAGCACAACTAAGTTAAGTCTGCATAAATCCAGGACAAAATACGGAGAACACGAGTTTATCCTCTGAATCTTGTTCTCGAATTGACCAGCCGCTCACCCCGTGCATTCATAACATTTCGTTGTGACCCATTTTTTATCAGTTCGTTGCGATATGTCCTCCAGTAGAACCTAATTTTCCACTCCTATGAATAACTGTCCTCAGAGAGGCACTAAATGATATACCATGGTTTGCCCTGTACAGCCCGCACACTATACACGTGTGAAAGCTGAAGGTTTGCGCTGTGCGGACTGTCAGAGATGCGCATCGTATACTATGCTTTTTTTGGATACTGCCGAATGTGCCGGGGCATTCCGAAAAACTTTTCCGTTAGGAGGTTCGGCGACACTTCCTTTATGCATGTGCACAGATTTTTACGAATTCGTTACACGTCTGTCTCCTGCTGGCTATATATCACCGCGTACTGCCAATCTCGATTTTTTTTTTCTAAAGCGAAAGTTTTGCTGGTGTAGTGAAGCCACGGTCATCGGCGCGCAATTCGACCTTCAAGTGGAGGTGTTACAGCCAGCTGACACTCCACGTCACAACCTGCAGCTCCATACGAGCGCATCCGCCGTGCCAGCCGCCATATCGGCAGCTGTGGTCACGTGGCTAACCACATGACTCGCCATTTCCCTGAAAAAAGAAGCTGGCGCCGCTCTCACGGCATTCGCATTGCAGTTCTCGTTAAGGACAGAGCGAGTCGGCCGCAGGTTGTCGCCGGGATGATTTTGCTCAACCAGGCATAGTTCTCAACCAGGCTCAACCACAATGAAGCCTTCCAGACTATAAGCTGAGTGGGGACGCTATCCCGGAATTTCCGACGGTAAACAGCAGCATGTGAATTTTCGAGTGTCACGATTCTAAATTTGCAGTTTATATTAACAGTTCTTAGACAGGCCGCAGAATTACGCAAAGAGCTCAAGATTATCGACACCCTGAGAATTCCTGCAGCTTTGCGTCATGATAATCCTTCGTCCGAAATCTCGACTGCGTCTTGGCATTCACACTAGGAAAGTAGCCCTGCTTTCATGCCAAACACCCCCGAAATGGGAAAGTACTGCAGTAAGAGCGATTATATAGGAGGATACAAAACGACGTTCGGCTCAAGCTCAGCCTTAGTGCATCCTGTGTGAGGCCGATGAGCGCAATAACTTCAGAAGCGTTTGTTAGGCTCAGACTGTCAGTGTCACTCGCCATGACAAAACGTCGCGACGGTAGAATGTGACGAAAAATGATGTGGCAAAAAGAACTGCTCCACGCAAAGACTCAGGCCATAAAGGGCCAACCATGCAATGGAGCAAGCACAGCAAAAAAACGTGTGACTGCTTCTCTGCAGCAACAAGGACGGCTCCGACAAGCGCAGCCCGCTTGTCATCGGCAAGAGCGTGAAGCCGTGGTGCTTTGCAGGCGGTAAGCGCTTTCATCGGTGCGCATGACGACGTCATCGCGGTGCAGTTGTTGGCCGACTGTGAAACTCGCACCACGATGCTCCCGTCCACGAAAAGGACGCAAGCCAAGATGACAGAATATTTTGGAAATAAATGATATTTATGAACAGTGCAGTCAGATCTTGGTTTTTTGGAGCTGATTTCGCCACAAAGAAATTTCCGCTTCAACGAAATTTTCCGCGCACCCCGTGAATTTCGTTCTAGCGGGGTTCGACTGTACTTGAAGCCAGGTTTTCACGACGCCAAAACTTTTCCCGTCATTAAATCAGAGCTAAGAGCTACTAGTGTTGCCGACACGGGGCGCGGCACCTTTAGTTGCTAGTGCTTGGTCCGATGAAGTAGCTTATGCCTACCTCAGCACTCCACAGTGTTCAAGCCGTCTTACACGCAGAGAAGCCACTGCCATGCGCGATGGCAAAAGGGAAATCAAAGATGTTGCGAAATATTTCCTGTGTTTACTGTGCGTTTTCACTTATTTTTATTTATACGTACTGTAGCGCAATGGAGATGCTTTGTCATCTGTGTTGAGCAAAAATATTCATATAGGAGGTAGTATCAAATTTGGTGTTAAACATTATATTTGCTGATAGTGCAAGTGACCAGATTACAAACTACGTATACAAAATAAATACAATCAGCAAAGACGCACAGGGACTAGAGAAGATAATATATGACCAAAATACCTGAGTAAAAGTCTAACTCTTTCGTTAACACGCCTATTCAAATCGATCACCGGTGATCGATGCAATAAATTGTCGATTAAGACATGCTGAAATCATTACTTGTGCATCTAGTGGCACCCATTGGTTAGTCTTGGCATTGCATTTGTAGAACCAGCTCAAATTGTCCCACTCTGGGGACGCTCTGATTTTTTATGGAAATTTTGAGAACTAATGTGCATGTGTTGTTGCGAAAGGGAACCTGGCAGCCGCGCTGGAAAAAAAAAGCCTGGCACTCGTGGTAATGCAGCATTAACATCAAATTTTGTGATCACAAGATTTCCAGGAAGTCAAGTATCCAATCATATTGTCGGCTTTGTTATCCAACTGCGTTGAGTGGTGATAATTACCCGAAAATTATGCCAGCTATTGATTAGCGAGCTGTGACCCTATGTCCTGGTGGGTTTATTCCACGAAGACGCATTTTTGAACGTCTGCCGCATGTCCAAGATCTATGCTTGGCAACACCTCTCGACACCGGAATTTCAAAGGAGCGCCCACTTCGACCAACTTTCTTTTAGTATGGAGCTCACCAAACAGCTGCTAGAACTTGACGAAAAAGAAGTTGCCCATGTAGATCCTCTCCCAAAAGAAGTGCCGCACCATCCGCAAAAGATTCCGAAAAGGCGAAACTGCAGGATGTGCTATGAGGAGCGAAAAGTTGAACAGAAGACGAACGTCTTCTGCGGAAAGTGCGGAGTGCACCTTTACCTTACGAAAACCAGGAACTGCTTCACCGCATGGCACGAGAACCGAGGCTCTTTCCACGTGTAATTTTTTTGTGTACCTAAAGAACGACACTGTACAGATAGTTTATTTTTTATGCGAAGCATATTGCTAGAGCTACCACTCACGCCGTCGCCGTGGGACCCCCACGTGACACCGTGACGTCACACCACGTGACATCGGATGAGAGAGCCGGCCTCCACCTCGCGCCGTCGCCGTGGGACCCCTAGCCGTCACGCCACGTGACACCGTGACGTCACACCACGTGACATCGGATGAGAGAGCCGGCCTCCACCTCGCGCCGTCGCCGTGGGACCCCTAGCCGTCACACCCGCGCATTCCCGCGCATTTCGAACGCGCGTTCACACTCGGTGTAGGTGAAACGCTCGCTCCACCGGGCAGGCAGACGAGGCTTCCGTGGAAATCCAGACGCTCACCCAACGCGCGTCTCGGGGTTAGTCGGCGTTCCGCTGTAGCCATGCCGTTGTCTTCCCCTACGACGAAGGCTTCTAGTGGTTGTATTAAAATGACCAAGTATTCAACGAAGGAAAGCCATGTATTACCAAGCCTAGCCACTAATATGCTTCGCATTCCCCAGGCTTAGCCAAGCTGAGCCTCAGCAATTTTTTTACTCAGCACTCCTGAGTGATTTGCCTTCAAAACGTATATCCTAAATTTTCTCTGGTTATATTGCGTCCGTAGATATCATGCCTTTACTATCTTGTTTTTTCAAATCGCCACAAAAATGGCATTGTTTTGAATTTTTGTGTGTTCCCTAATAAATGTTTTGCTCTCTAACTTATGTTTTTGGAAAGAGCTTTCTATTATGTGGAATTTTGTGAGCTGCAACGTGGGCTGCAATGTTATTTTTGCTTGCAAACAATTATCGTACGAGACCTATGAAAAACGACCGTTTTCTCGCAGTAACGAAATAGTTAAAGCTGGTGTGTGGGCGTGGTTTCAAATGATTTTGTCTTCGATCGCAGTTACAAATCTTTCCACGCAGCGAGTCAGAGCATAGCGTGCTGTGTTTACTATAGCCACTCAGCGTTGTAGTGTAGCTGCTGTGCCCTCTGTAAGCAAAAATGATGCAAAGCAGCAGTGCATAGCGCGAAGTAAATTGGTTCTCGCTGGAAATGTTTGCGTTTGATAGCGATGCTTATCACTGCTAGATCTCTTTTATTTAGTAACGCAGCAGTTCATATGACTGGGAGGGCGCTTACTGAATCAAGAGCTTTTGCCTTTTTTGCGAGCACCTTTGTCGAGAAGAAGCCTCAAGTCACCTCACTTCGCATTGCCGGCAATGCAGCCGGCGAGGCCAGCTCGCACGCACCGACTGACCTGGCGTTACTTGCTATGTTCTGACCTACGAAGAATCATTTGCACGCCTCCGTTCTCAGCATCATTAATGTGGTCATCGCCACAGAGAAGTCCCTGTCCTACATAGTGGCGCGTACTGCCGTCCCGTTCTACTTCTGTGTTACATCCATCAATCGTTTGGCGTCCCGTACAAGGCATGGCGTTGGGATGGGCGCGATGTCCTCTGTGGAAAAAAAAATAGCTGAGGTTTAGCTCTGGTTAAACCGGGCAAGTTGCGTAAGCAGCGTGGAGCCTGGTGGAGTGCGGCTGAAACGGTTGCTATGGCAACGGCGCTCCATCTGTTTGACCTCGCTGCTTCTAAAGGTCAACCGTGGCCGCCACCGGGAGGTACCCGACGGCTCGAAACCTGGCGCAGTATTGTTGTTTTTATTTTTATTTTTCATATGGTAATTTGCTGTAATGTTACTGTTTATTTCTTTTCTTTCGTTTTTTATTTGTTATTTTTGTTACTTTTCATTTCTATTTTTTCTTTTCTTATTGTCATTTTTTAATTTATTTCATTTTACTTATGAGACCCATGCATTCACTAGATGAGCCTTTATTCATTGCTGAAACCCTGAGCCTTCGTGGCGGACGAGAACCGGCGTACGCCACGAAGGCTCAGGGTTTCAGCAATGTATAAACCAGTTTCATTAAATTTTTCCCCTTTTAAGGCGGAAGCCTTTAATGCCTCATCGTTGTAAGCGGGAGCTGTCGACAGAAATGTCACGCTTTTCAATTGGTAGAAACGGTCGTGACGTCACAGTGCGCGAATTTCAAACGGGGCCAATTGTACTTCGGTTACTAACCATGCAAACAAATAAATGGATCATATAGTGATGCTTTAAGTAAGTTTGACTTTGTCTAGTTAACTGCTTACTTAACCAATTAGTCTAATTAACCTTTCTAGTCAGACCAGATAAATAAATAAAACCTTGTAGAAAATTGGCCGAGCTTGGGAATCGAACCCCGGTCTCCGGAGTGCCAGTTGAGCATGCTACCACTCCGTCATGCCAGCTCGAAGGTTTGGAATGAACAAAGGTGCGTCTAGTGCATACGGTGTCTTCGTTCACTCCCATCTTCCTCCCTTCCCGTTGCGGCGAGGTATAGGTGTCCACCGAGATATGACAGACAGATGCATTTCCTTTCCTCAAAAACCAATTTGCTGACGAGCAAGGCGTATTTGTCCGCGTTTCAGATTGGTCGAAATTGTCGTGACGTCACCACGCGCGAATTTTGACGGGTGTCCACCGAAATATGTGAGGCAGTTACTGCGCAACTTCCTTTCCTCAAATACAATTTTCGACTAGTGTCTACTGAGGTATGTGAAACCGTTACTGCGTAATATCCTTTCCGCAAATACAATTTTCATTTTCTTCATTACGCCCCTCTTTCTTCTTTCACTCACACTTCCTCCCTTCCTGTACGGTCCGGCTCAGGTGTCCACCGAGATGACAAATAATTACAGCCCCGTTTCCTTTCCTCAAAAAGCGTTGCGTTCAAAGGGCAACGCATCGCGCCGAACGGGTGGTGGCGTTCCTTGGACTCCGTGGTGGTGGTGGTGAAGAGCATTTATTTAGCTATTTACAGAGAGGTGCTCGGGGAGAGGCCCCTAATGGGTCTCACCCCTTACAACACTAGGCGGAGTCTCTCATTCCGGGATCCCGTTGGTCGAGACCGCTACACAAGTCCGCCGAACCAGGGCCTGTTGGGCCGATAGTTCCTGGCAGCTGAGCAGGGCCGCCTCCCAGTCCTCTCGGGTAGGGGAAGGGGTGATTGGGAGGAGAGAAGGATTTTTTCTGCATGCCCAAACCATGTGGAAGGTGTCGGCCACCTCCCCACAGAATGAGCAGCGGCCGTCAAAAGAAGGATTAAAGTGCTTGAGAACCGCCGGGCACAGCAGGGTGTTTGTAAAAAGCCTGAGGAGAATTCGTTCGCCAGCTTTACCCAGTCCATTCATAGGAACTGGGTATCGCCGGTGTTCGGCACGATAGTGCGCAGTAATTTCTTTAAAAGAGAGGAGAGGGTTGTGATCTGGGTTAAGCTCCTCCTAAGGGACGCCTGGTGCCCGGTGAGTGAGTGCGCGGGCTTCCTCATGGGCGGCTTCGTTACCTGGCATGCCTTGGTGGCCGGGGACCCATATGATTGAGCGATGAGTTGGATCGCCGTCGCGGGTACTGCGGTGTAAGATTTGTTGATCCACCC
This sequence comes from Amblyomma mixtum, assembly GCF_055824585.1. NCBI lineage: Eukaryota > Metazoa > Arthropoda > Arachnida > Ixodida > Ixodidae > Amblyomma > Amblyomma mixtum. The sequence continues at coordinate 130,261,475 of NC_143021.1, forward strand.
TCCTCACACTACCTCTCCCTCCAGATACGTCCCCAGAGGCTGCAGAGGAAGCCCCCATTGCACTTGCTATAACCCGCACGGAAGCCCGGTATATTTTAACTGACTCTAAAACTGCGATTATAAATTTTGCTCGAGGCCGAGTTCATGTCCCTGCTTTTGGCATACTGGACTCGCGCGATGCACCCCCGCCCCGCCAAGTGGAGCTGATATGGGTGCCTGCGCACTCCGGGAATCCCGGAAACGAGGCCGCCAACCTTTTAGCCCGAGGTTATTTAAACCGGGCTCAGGTGGCCTCGGATCGGGGATTCACGAAGGATCGCATGCACTCATTCAGTGAGCTGACCCAGGCATACAGAGCCTCTCGCCAGCTCTACCCCCCGCCCCGCCCCTCCCTAGGTAACAGACACGCAACACTCTGGCGCAGATTACAAACACATACTCTCCCCTCGCCCCTTACCCTAACCCACTATCATCCCTCCTTCCCCACTCCTGCTTGCGCCCTATGCCCAGAACCCTTCGCTTCTTCCCTCCACATCCTTTCCCTCTGCCCGGCGGACCCTCCCCCGCGGGACCTAGAGAACCTCAAGACCTGGGAGGACTGGGAGACCCTGCTGCACTCGGAGGACCCGGCCGTGCAGACCATCGCCACCGGCCGTGCTGCCAGTGTTATGGACCGTAGGAACATAAACACTTGAGTGCAGTGGGGTCGTGCGGGGACCCTGGGGCGTGCCCCGAATTCCTTTGTAAATAAAGTTTTCTCTCTCTCTCTCTCTTGAGCGAGTGGAGTGATCCAACCGAACTCAAAGTTACGACAGGCTCCGCGAGAGTCTGTGAGGATGAATTTAGAGTCGGGATGGGAGGCTGCGAGGGCGATCGCCACCTCCTCCGCATGCGTTGAGTTGGGCGCTCTGAACGAGAGGCCGTCCACATGTTTTCCCTCGTGTATGACTGCAGCCGTGTACCATTCCCCCCTGGAGCGGTAGAGGCCTGCAATGTCGACGTAGAAGACGTGTTTCTTTGAGCCATAGTGGCAGTGCACGGCATTCGACCGCGCCTGGCGCCGGCCATTATGGTCTTCCTTGTTCATCTTAGTCGGAAGGGGTCGAACGTAGAGGGCGCTTCTCCACAGTTCTGGCACTCGAACCCGTTCCATGGTATGGTGATCATGTCTGATATGTAACCGGTCCAAGAGGCGGCGACCGGACACGGTCTGGGCGAGACGCCTGTATTGGTTAACGAGATGCGCCTCGCGGAGTTCTCGATAGGTGTTCACCACCCCCAACGCGAGGAGTCGCGCGTTGGAAGTGGATATCGGGAGGTCGAGGGCTCTCTTGAAAATTTGCGGAGTACAATCTCCAAGTGATCTTCGTCATGTTTCCGTAAGCGGAGGTAAGGAGTCGAGTACAGTACTCGACTAGTTACGAAGGCATGCGCGAGCCGCTTCGCATCCTTACTTCGCAACCCTCCTCGCTTGTTGGAAACGCGGCGAACCATTCGGCCCACGTGGTAGCCGACGTTGCGGAGTTTGGCAAGAGTTGTGTCTGCCTTACGATGTTGATTAATGAAGAGACCAAGTATTCGTAGCTCCTTCGCTTCACGGATGGGGCCGCTTGCGAGAGAAAGCTGAACGGAGATGTTGCATTTCGGAGAAGATCGAATCTGCACAAATTCAGACTTGGACGGGGAGCACTGGAGGCCGCAGTACGTGGCATAGTGGTCAAATATGCTCGCCGCTGCTTGCAGGCATTCCTCCATCTCTCCTATGTTTCCCGTAGTGGCCCAGATGGTAATGTCATCGGCGTAGAGCGCATGCCGAACACCGCCGACAGCCGCCAGCTGTGCTGGGAGGTACATCATAGCAATGTTAAAGAGAAGCGGGAAAACACAGCGCCTTGTGGTGTGCCCCGCGTTCCCATCTCAAACGGGCCGTACTCGGTCTCTTGTATACATATATAGGCCAATCGGTCTGTTAAGAAATCTTTGATGTAATTGAATGTACGAGGGCCACAGTTGGTCTCGCTAAGGTGCTTGAGATCCCTGAGAAACGCACCCTTGAGATCGAGTGCTAGGACTATTTTGTCGTTGTGTGGGTGTTCTATGGGTTCGAGAACCTCGTGATGAAGCTGTAAGAGGATGTCCTGTGCGGCCTTACTGGGTCGGAAACCGAACATGGTGTCGGCAAAGGAGCTTTTGCTCTCGAGATATTCTGAGAGGCGGTCACGGACCATCGTTTCCATCAGTTTTCCTACGCATGAAGTGAGGGAGATGGGCCGGAGGTTGTCTGTGTTTACCGGTTTCCCCGCCTTTGGGATAAAGGTTACCAATGATGTCTTCCAATCCGGTGGCAACGAAGTGTCCCCGGTCCAAATGGCGTTAATATATTCGAGTAGGGTTTCGTATGCCCGATCAGGAAGGTTCGCCAATAATTTGACTGTGACCTTATCCCTCCCGGGCGCCGTCCCCCTGCGCATTTTGGCAAGAGCCGCGCGAAGGTCGTGAAGCTGGAAAAGTTGATCCAGTTCCGGATTATCGCAGCGTGCATACGAATAATCCTGCCCGCGTGGGTCTTGATCCTGATTGAGGTATTGTGAACGCAAGGTGTTCGCTAGCTGCTTCGTGTTTCCTTGAAAGTTGTGTATCGCGCGATTGATGTGTTTCTGGGTCTCCGAATGTATTTGTGTGGGGTCCATGAGACTCCTAAAGAGCCGCCAAGTGTTGCGGCTGGACATCTGTCTTGCTGCGCTGTTGCATCCATCTACCCAGTTAGTGTCTGCGAGCTGGGCAGGATACTCGGTAGCTTGCTGGGTGAGGTTAGAGATGCGAGCGCGGAGTTTACGGTTGTGTTTCTGCCGCCGCCATCGCTTAGTGAGGCTGCGGCGACCTTCCCAGAGGTGCCTTAGGTGGTTATCCACGTCAGGTGCACGCTCCGTAAGCTGGATATGCTTTTCTTGTGAACGGAGTGTTTGCATGAGTCCGTGCGCCCAAGTTGAGTAGTCCTGTTCCATGAGAGAAGTTACTGGGATGGCCTGGCGGAAAGCGTTCCAGTCGGGAAGTTTGGCTTGCGCAAGGGGCCGACGTAAAGGCCGAGTGTAAATGACAGTGTTCAATATGCAGTGGTCGCTACCGAGGGTGTCCTCGGTGTTGATCCACTCTGCGTGTTGATGCGTTTCACGAGGGTAAGGTCGGGGCAGGTGTCCCGAGTGACGGAGTTCCCTACACGTGTTGGGTGGACCGGGTCGGTTAGAAGAGTGATGCCCAGCGTAGATATAAGTTCCGCCAACTTACGACCACGCGTCTCTTCCTTGCAATGACCCCACATGAGACAGGGCGCGTTAAAATCGCCCAATATCATGAGGGGGTCGCGACCCGCGATCCTTAGCGCTGTGCTAAAGGTGTTAGAAAAAGTGATGTTTTTGAGTTTCGGGGGGCAGTAGATATTAAGTATGTGTGCGGGGCTATCTGTTCGCCGCAGGGGGAGGACAGAGACCATCACGTACGAATATTCCAGATTTAGGCCGAGATCAACCTCCTGCGCTGTGTAACCCTTATGGACTAGGATACAGGTGAACGGGTCTCGTTGAAAAGTGTTATAGCCCGTGAGCTTAACCGCATCTCCGGTTTCTTGCAACGCAAGGACTGCGGCGGGGTGTTCGAGGTTGTCAATGTACGCCCTTGAGTGGGCGTGTTTGGTTCTGTTTTTGAAACCCCGACAATTCCATTGCACAAGGGAAAAAACTTGCTGTCTTTGCGGGGGGCGGCGCCCTTTAGGGTGTTGGTTGGGAGGGGACGCAGCCATGTTGATTTGAAGGGAGACTGCCTTGGAGACAGGCACAGGTTCCGTCACACGCGGCTGGATCGGTTCCGGCTCTTCCTTGAGTTCGGTTAGATCGATGGGGCAGTTGAATATTGATGGGCGGTTTGCGTCTTTGAGGGGCCCCATTCGGCGTAGAAGCCTGGGGTTTGACTCCAGCCACGTCTTAATATTGGCCGTCACGGTGGCCGTAACCGTGGCCGTGACTGACTTGAACAGGTTTTCTTGTATTTGGCCGAAATTTGACATCTGAGTCGCTAATGCGGCAATGGCGTTTTCGAGGGCGGTGAAACGCGTGTCAGAGCTAGATGGTGTCGGGTCCACCGGCACTTATTGCATCGGTTCCGAAGCTACCTGGGCAATAGGCGGGGAGGACCGAACCGTTTCTAGTACATGAATTTTGGCCTGGAGTTGAGCATTTTGTGCCCCGAGAGTCTCGAGCTCACGGCGGAGGTCCGCAACCTCAGAGTTAAGGGGGGGAGGAGGAGGAAGGGTTGGTGGGGAAGAAGGTAGGGGAATGCGGGGGGACGGAGGAGGCCCGTCTCGGCTGCCTACCTTTGGCTGTGATGTCTTCTTTGGTGTGCCAAGCGGACGGCCCTCGAGAGGCGGAAAATCTCCATTCTGGAATACGGATGCGCCTGTGTCACGTGACGACTTTTGGCTTGTTGATGGAGGGGACTTGGAGACACGCCCCGGCAACGCGCCCGCCGGTGGCGCTGGTCCGGATGTGCCTTGCACCAGCTTGTTGCCAGGCGGGGGAACTTTTGGAGTGGTGTCATTTCCCGGGGGCACTGCACACTGGCGTTGCTTTCGTTGACCGGTTGGGTTTCCCGGTCGTTGCAGCCGCCGGAATTTTGCCTTGCAATCTTGCGAGCCCGTAAGGTGGCCGCCACCGCAGACGATGCAGGAAGGGGTGCACTCGTGGGTCTCCAAGTTGCCGTCTTCGAGGACTGCGACCTTTTGGCCGCAGTGTCCGCAGCGATTGCGTTGAGGATCCGGGCATAAGTCCACACGGTGGCCGATGGTGCCTCATCGGAAACACGCGGGAATAGTCCGCTTGTATTCGCGTACCAAGGTCCCCACACTGTTATAGTGCACGTAACGTTGCACTTTATGCCCCACGAAGGTGAGCAGGGCAATCGTCGCCTTCGCCAGCTTGCGGATGAAGGCTATCTCTCCTCCGCGCCACTGGACTTTCGATTTCAGGGTGGTAGAAGTTTTCTGCTCATGGACGGTAATAATCCCCCTGCAGACTTCACCGTTGACTTTGGCGTGACCGACCATCGGGATGGAGCCTTTGGAAGCTTTCAGAGTAAATTCACGAGCGAGCGCGTTCGCCGCGTTCACGTCTTGAGTGGTGGCGATAACGATATTCTGGTCCCAGATGGGCCAGATACTAAGAGTGTCCACCGAGGAGGCATTAACATAGGCGGAGAGCAAAGCACCAAGCTCACCGTTCTGCAGAACCGTCTTCAGGGAGACCGTCATTCTGGGCTTGATGACGATCGTGGAGTCTTCTTTGCGGTGTCGAGGCATAGCGGCAGGCCGCCATTTCGTAGATCCCACTGTTGGCGAGAGCTGATGGTTGGAACTTGAAGTATTTGGATGCACAGAAGCAGGGGCACTCACGGAGGGTCCGTTCACTGCCGAGGTGTTCAGGCGCTGCTGGCGTTTGCGAAGTTCCACCAACGAGAAGAGGCCTTCATCCACGATCTCCTGCGTCGGAGTGGAGGTTTCAGGAGAAGACGGGGCTTCTGCGACGACTTCTGTCCATGCCATCGTCTCGGGATCGTACCCGCGGCGAGCGGAGGCCGCCATGGCGTCCGCGGAGAACGCTGGAGACTGGCTTCTTGGCTTTAGGCCTGGCTGGGGCTCCCACGGGATGAAGACATAAATGGGCCTAAAAGGCCCAAAAATTGGCCCACCCGGTCGAGAGCGAATCTTCGGGTGCCTGGTGATGTTAACCGTCGAGTAAAAGCAAAATTTTCGCGGTCGTAGGGAATTTTTCGGTAATCCAGACGAAAATTGTCGGAGCCGAAATGAGGCGCGTCCGCTCGAGACGCGGCCGGCGATCGCTCTCCGACTCCGTGGCACCGCTACAATACGCTGTCGCGTTCCACTCCTAAAGGCGAAGCTTACGCGTCATTAATTGGCAGTTAATGCACCAACAAAAAAAAATGGCTGAGGCTTAGCTAAGGTTAAGCCTAGTCAGATGCGAAGCATATTGATGGCTAGGCTTGGTAATACATGGCTTTCCTTCGTTGACGTTCATCCCGCTCTTCATTGGTCTCTGTGGCACGCTGAAACTTTCGCTTCTCGTTCAAATCAGCCGTGCTTCTAGGCGGCATCCCAACACCTGGCCGCCTCGTAAGTGCCCGGAGAGCGAGGCAAGCTCAGCTTTATACCACTGCTGTAGCGTCACGTAGTCAGCTGCAGCGCCTCTGATGTGGAGCCTCCACCGCCGCGGCCGACCGCTCGAGCCGGCAGCCCATCTCCCCTCTGCTGTGACGTCATGTTGTCACGTGGTCACGCTAAAGGTCAATGGTAGCTACACCGCCGCGCTCGACGGGCTGTAGTGTAGCTCTAGTAATATGCTTCGCATAAAAAATGAGCCTTTAATAAAAAAAAAAATTAGCCTTCGTGGCGGAGTGGGAGCGTCTCCGCCTGAAATACCAAAGGCCCTGGTTCGATTCCCAGTCTCGACGCAGTTTTTTTTTAAGTAGTAGCGGTCCTGCCGCCTGGTGGAGCGCGGCTGAAACGGTTGCTATGGCAAGGGTGCTCCATCTGTTTGACCTCGGCCCCCGCCGGGAGCTACGCGACGGCTCGATACCTGGCGCAGTATTGCTTACGCAATAAAAATCGGCAGATACACTTAAGAATGCTTACGTGAGGAAATACAAAAAGCGTTACTGTCCCTGGGCGCATTGAAACCCACCCACGCGGACACCACCCATACACACTCACACGCTCGGGCGTATTGCATCACGCGGAACGTTGTTTGATGAACCGTAGCATCGTATTTTCGCTACAAGAAATTGATATCTGTGGGAAGGAAATGTCGCAGTAACTGTCTCACGTCTCGACGTACACCTCAACCGCACCTTAATAGAACTGGTAAAGAGTATAGGAAGTCACACAATTCAAGGTGCAGATGCTATCGGTTGGAAACCCTGTAGCACGTCAGCCTCCGACTCTACTGACACGAGTAAGCTATTTGCAGCTAGCAGTCGTATGACGACACCCGGAACCCTGTACGACAAACGGCTGCGTCACAATGTACGTACGAATGTTGTCGGAGAAATTGGCGTCACATTTAGGTCAGTCTGTTGGGAGTATATATAGACGAACGACATTTAGGTCATGGTTGAAGTGGTAGTGCTCCGGTTGGTGTGTGCGTCATACGGCCGCTTTAACACGTCCCCCAATTTTTGCTGCTACCGCCGGGATTTTCAGCCCTTTTTTCGACTGCACTCATTAACACATGCCGGAATCTTTTCTCGCAATGGGACTAGCATTACTTTCGCATTAAAATCAGCCTCAGCTGCTGCGCTCGCAAGATTTCCGCAGAGAATGTGATGGGCGGTGCCATAACCGTGAAGCTCGTGCAAGAAAATTGGTAAATATTTTCTTTCTCTCTCACCCGTTTTGGCAGCCAGTTGTTGCATGATTCTCAAGTGCTTGTTGTCAACCCTACGTCGCGCGTAAGTTACCAGCGGCAATAGGGAGGCTTCTTTGGAGGCAAGGCTTCCGCTGACTTCGGAGCTTAGGCAGCAGCGGGTGACTTTAGGGTAATTTTTCCTTCTCTGCAGGGTACGCATGGAGCCTTTGGTACAACACAGGCGACCAGCAAAGAATTATGTCGCTGCACGTATCCAACGAATCTGGGTATGAGGCGGACCGTGTTGTGAGTATTCGTGTTCATTTGCATAGACATAATATTTGTACGGTGCGTTTTATCAACAAATGAGTCATATAATTCCAAGCCACCGAAAAGTGATCCACCGAAGGCATCAAAGCAAAATAAAATACCCAATGATTTTAAGAAAACGGTCACGATGAGAGAATTTAGGATAAATTATACGGCCCGATATCAAAATTAATACAGTTCCTGCCAGTTGGTCCGGTGGACAAGCAGGACGGATCTCGACGACGTGTTCGAAGTGCTACATCGACCAGACTCTACGAAGGCAGGGAGAGCAGTGCAGGGAGAAAATTATTTCAGTTAGAAGCGGACTGAAGACAACTTCAGCTCATCTCTGGTTCTTATGGAGGCGTTGCTCCTCACACTACAGCGGAACTGAAAATTATTGCCGTGAAAATCACTGTAAAACTTTTCGCCCTACTAGATTAAGCGTTTTGAAGGCCAACAAGAAATGGCCTCTGCGATTTGCATTATGAAGTAATTGGTGGTGTGGCTTAATCCCCCCCCCCCCCCCCCCCCCCCCCCCCGCCCCAATGTGTGCCCAAAAAGCTGCACCGAGCCTCCGCAGTTTGCGCGCGAGGCTCTCTATATCGATCACTTGGGTTTTCATTCGTCAAAAAAGGTTTTTTTTTTTCAAAGCCCAAGAAGCCCGCCTGTTTCTTTTGCGTGTCCATAGTTTACTGTAACTACACTGAATGAATATTTTATTATTATCATTATTGTTATTAAAAAAGACGACTTAATCGTTAGAATACAGTAAATTATCGAAACAGGCCAGCTTAAATTTTTCTTCACTTCCCATTTCGACATAGTCAGGATTGCTCTTAGAGGAACTGATTCTGTTATAGTTGCTGTAAGACGCTCCTCAAGTAAACGCTGTTCCACAAGACACCTTGCCGCAAACCAGACCGAGAAATCACAGAGGGATTTTTCATCGAGATGGCTGGAGCACCTTGCATTAGCACCACTTGAGTACCGATAGTCACGTCATATTACAGAATAAGAATAAGAGGAAAATTGATACAGAAAGGGGAAGTATACAGGATGTCCCAGCTAATTTTAGTCCAAGTTTTAAAAATATCGTCACCTTGTAGTGACGGCCGTCGAGCGGTAAGGAAGACACCAACCAGTCTTGGAAACGAAGCTCTTTATTTGGGCTGACTTGCGCCCGCGAGAGAACTCAATCACTCGGCGGCGGCGTAAGCAACAAACGTGCTCGTCGGTCGTCGAACCGTTACGAATGCCCGCTGCTCGCGGCATCGTTCAATTTAAAGCCGCCAAGGAAACTTCGAGATAGCAGGTCGAGATCATCTAGAGTAATCTGGAAACACGTAGATGCAGCTCAGCATGGCTGTGATCAAGCGAGATTAGTCCGGTCGCTTCTAGCGTCACGAACACAAATGATAACACCCCTTTCCTGCGGCCTTGCGCGAACGAGCGGACACTACAATGATACGTGGCATTACCCCCCTCTCAAAGAAGCATCGCCTCGATGCTTTAAAATGAAAATAAACAGGGAGAATGCTAACTTCGAGTCCTTTAGCCTTCAAAATAAGGTTTGAGGGCAGCGGTAAAAGCTTCAAGTCTGGCCGTGTCGTCGTCGTAGTTGTTGTCGTCGTCGTCGTAGGGGCCGTCGTCGTACGGGTCGTCGTCGTATGGGTCGTCGTCGTAGGGGTCGTCGTCGTAGGGGTCGTCGTAGTTCTCGTCATAGTTGAGGCGTAGTCTTGTGTTTTCGTCGACGGAAGATCTTAGTTCCTGCGCTATGAAGCAACCTCGCCTCCAGAGGCAGCTTTATTCAGTTTAACCTTCGGGGGCTGGGGGTGCGTCCACGCACTGCGTAGCCTTGGCTAGGATATACAAAGCGCGGTGACGATGGCGACGGGGAACGTGATAGGCGGCTCGGCGATGAGTATTCTTCCCGCCGCAAGAACTCCTCAATTTCGGCTGGTCGCTGGCCGGATCGGGGTCGTGGGGCGTCGTAAGAAAACCTTCGGATGCCCATTCTGCTGTATGGGCAGTACCGGAGAATGTGACCGGCTTCGCCACAGTGGAAGCATAGTGGGCGGCGCTGGTAGGGAGTTCTCCACTCGTCGCATTTCCTTGGCTTTGTGCGACGCTCGTAGGACGGGCGGGTTGGGGCGAGAGGGCGGCGGTCCAGCGCACCTGGATGAGGACGGTATGGGCTTGGGTCTCGTCGTCGAGGTGCAGGACGGCGGACTGCTGTGGCGTAAGCCATGGCTGGTGGCTGCAGAGGCTGCGTGGTTGTCGACGTCACACCCAAGGCTTGTTGAACCTCGTCCTGGATGACGTCAGTGAGCGATATAACCTGCGGCTGCTATCCTGTCGGCAGCAATCGTCGGAGCTCTTCTCGCGCAACTTCACGTATAACCTCCCGCTGGTTATCGCTCTTAGCGGTGTCCAGGCAGTTTGCTGACCAAAAGCGCTGCTGGCGGTCATACTGGCGGGCTCTGGCATCAAGAGTTTTTTCCATGGTGGATGCCTCTTCGACGAATTCCGCGACGGTTTTCGGGGGGTTCCGTACGAGGCCCGCAAAGAGTTGCTATTTAACTCCTCGCATAAGCAGCTTGACCTTTTCTTCTTCCTTGATGCTCGAGTCGGCACGCCGGAAGAGACGCTTCATCTCCTCAGTGTACACTGCAACGGTCTCGTTTGGGTGTTGTATGCGAGACTGTAGCAGCTGCTGGGCTCTCTCCTTTCTCACGACGTTTGTGAAAGTCTTGAGAAGCTGAGAAGGTTTCCCAATCCGTAAGGCTAGCTTCCTCATTCTCAAACAAGATTTTTTCTGGTCCCTCCAAGGCGAAGAATACGTACCTAATTTTCATGGCGTCGTCCCAGTGGTTAAAGAGAGCCACACGGTCGAACTGTTCCAGCCATTCTTCGGGGTCGGCGCCAGGCGAAGCGTCGAAGGTTGGTGGCACCCGGGGCTGCTGAAGAATGATTGAAGTCGTCGTCTGGGGCAAGCTCATGATGGACGTTGCTACTGGTTTTCGCTTCCGAGTAGGGTCCGGCAGAGTCCCGAAGTCAGGTGCGTCCCCTAGCAGGCGTCGGCTTGCGCGATGGACTGGAGTCTCGTCCTCCGGTGAATGGCTCAAAGGGCTGGCGTCACGACTTGCAGGGGGTGTCCGGTACATGGAAGGCTACCCAGCACCTCCACCAGATATCACGTTGTAGTGACGGCAGTCGAGCGGTCAGGAAGACACCAACCAGTCTTGGAAACGAAGTTCATTATTTGGGCTGACTTGCGCCTGCAAAAGAACTGAATCTCTCGGCGGCGGCGTAGAAAGAGAAGTTTATTTTTTTCTTATGTGAACAAAAATACAATGAAAAACTGCTGAACTCAATGCTCTGATCAGTCAAGCACATGCGCAGTGACGCAGCAGTGAGCACGTCAGTAAGGCAGTAAGAAAGCCGACACTCGACCGCCGCGCAGGACGATGAAATATGTCGACCATTTGCGCAAGAACTCATCCTCACTCATTGACAGTGCGTCCACGCATGCTTGCTCAAAGAGGCGCGTGCGGAGGCGCTGCAACATTGGAAACATTGCTCTTTGCGGAAACATTGCTCTTTGTAAGCAACAAACGTGCTCGTCGGTCGTCGAACTACGAATGCCCGCTACTCGCGGCGTCGTTCAAGTTAAAGCCGCCAAGGAAACTTCGAGATAACAGGTCGAGATCATCTAGAGTAATCTGGAAACACGTAGATGCAGCTCGGCATGGCTGTGATCAATCGAGATTAGTCCGGTCGCTTCTAGCGTCACGAACACAAATGATGACACCCCTTTCCTGCGGCCTTGGGCGAACGAACAGACACTACAACGATGCGTGGCAATATGCAGCGGCACTCTAAGACGCCACAACCAAATGCATGTTGGAGGCTGTTGTATGGAGCAAATCACACTATTTTGGTAATGTCCTTAATTGCATAATTAGTCGATATTAACTAACCAGCTTCGCAAGCACCGAAGAGAGGCGAAAGATTACAATGAAAAAGTTGTGGAACGGCCTACAAACACGCGATTCGACAGTTTCTAACTTCCCATCTATTACGTATTAGCTTGCTTTCGTTCACTCCAGATGCCGGCGAAGTACAAAAAGATACCATGTGACACGTCCTCTTGCTCGCCACGATTGCCGCGCTCCCAAACGATCCGCTTATAAACGACCAGCTCGGTTAGCCAAGGGGGCTGCCGCTTAAGGTGACAGGGCTGGCGCATAGGCCCTCGCAGTGTGGTTTACGCCAGCGCAAGCGATGAGCACTGGGTCCGCTTATTGCAACCATGAACCGCCGCGAGGAAAGACACTGGCGTAAATCGACATCTACAGGCATCTGAAATGATTGAAAGTAATTAATACGCAGTAGTTTATGGTTTGTGCGTTATGTGTCCAAAAGCGACTCTGGCTATAGGGGACGCAGCAGTGAAGGGCTCCGGAAATTTCGACCACCTGATGGTCCACCACCGCCATCGCACAGTACACGGGTCTCCCTAATTTCACCTCAATCGATATTCGACCGGGATCAAACCAGCGTCTTTTGGGTGAGCAGCCGAGGACCATGACCACTGAGCCACCGCGGTGGGAGAGTGTGCTAAGTAATGCCCCCTCCCTCTTTACTCGCGTGCCGGCCGCGGCGCACACAAGAAAGATTTCAAAGCATCTCAAAGCCAGTCTTCCCGCCTGACCAATGTGGACGCGGGCCCGGCGTGAGTGGGGAAGGAAATTGCACAGCTCATACTGCGTGCATGTGCGCGCGATCCTTGGCACGAAGAACGAACCGACGTGCAGCTTGGCTGTATAGGAAGGGCGCTGACCACTGTCTGTCAGCCCGAGCCGCAGTTCAAGCTTCAGAGAAGCGCTCCCGCTGGATTCTCGGGACGACACCACTCGCCCAGCTACAGACCAATGAGGCAGCGTGGGCCGACCTGCGGGACGGCTCCGTCGTAAACCACTGGTTGTCCGACTGTCCCAGTGCCCGATGAACAAATTGTGTTTATTGGTCTGCCTCTCTCCGGTGTTGGGGCACTTTAGGTGCAAGATTTCTTATGTATTGTAATCTCTGTCGCGTGTTACTGTGTATTATTTATTTATTTATTCAAATACCCCAAGGGCCCACTGGGGGCATTACATAGGAGGGGACAAATCAGATCACAGTTTTCAAAGGTAAAAAAGGACTTTAGGTGGTTAATACGTCAAGTTGAGAAAGAACACAACGACGTAAAAACTGTTACAAAAAATTCACAAATAACAAAGAAAAGAGAACACACTGGTTTGCAAGTAAGTGATATAAAAGAATATCTGGTTACTGAACGCGCTGGAATTACAGATAAGTTAGCAATTCCGATTGAAATAAGGAAAACTGGGTTATAGTAGCGATGCTGGAGGGCAACTCATTCCATTCTTTTATTGAGAACCTTAAAGGCGAATTCTTGTACTTTTCCGTCCGAGCGAAGATGGGTTAACTTTGTAGATATGATCTGTGCGACGTGAAGTATGAAGTGGCGGTAAGATGTGCAACCGGGCAAATGATGTACTGCTGTGAAAGAGAGCATGAAAACAAGATAATCGGGCAAATTTTCTGCGCATTGCGAGGGGCGGCATGTAGAGCTCTTCCTTCAAATATGAAACGCTTTGAATTCTCGAGTACGATGATAAGATTATTCGCGCGGCTTTATTCTGGACGGCTTCGAGTATATTGGTGAGGGTGATTTGGTAGGGATGCCAAATGATTGACGCATATTCCAGTGAAGGGCGAACAAGAAAATTTAATGCTTGAAGCCTGGTGTCCCTGCCGGCTAGATATAAGTGCTGCTTCGGAAAGCCAGGTTTTCTTTGTGTTTAGATGTAAAAATTCAGGGGCACTTTGGCTCTCTAAAGTGCTGCAAGGCGAAAGCGTTTCCTGGCGCACTGTTTGTTTTTATGTATTTATTATTTTTCATATTTTGCTTTTTTTATATTTTCTTATTTTCATTGTTTTTATTTTTATATTCATTTGCTATTACTTGTTTTTATTTTTGTTTATTTCCTTATTCTTATTTTTATTTTCCTTTCCTTGACTATTCCTCTTATTATATTTGTGAAACCCATGCATTCACTAGAGTCGCCTTTATTCATGCTCAACCTTAAGCGTTCGTGGCGGAGTGGTAGTGTCTCCGCTTCAAATGCTAAAGGCTCTGGTTCGATTCCCACCCTCGGCGCCGTTTCTTTTTAAGCAGTGACGCCGAAAGGCGCACAAATCTGCCGACGCGTCTGCCGACACGGCTGCCGAAGCGTCTGCTAACGACAGCGTGAGGCATTAAAGGCTTTCGCCTTAATATATTCGATGTGCTCTGTCCATGTTAAGCTAGAATTTAGCAGGATGCCGAGGTATTTAACCGATGAAACCGAGTGTACTATGCTATCATTTATTATGTAGGTGTTTGGTTGTGATTTTGAAACAGAAGTGAATTTCAAATGCTTAGTATTTTCTTTATTTATCTGCACCTGCCATTTGCCGCACCAATCTGTTAGCTTCTTCAGGTCAGAGTGCAAAGCTATATGACGTCGTTAGGACTAGATATATGTCTGTAAATTACACAGTCGTCGGCAAATATTTTTATATTTAAAATAAAAGCGGTCCCATTACTGAGCCTTGAGGGACGCCAGACTTGACAAGGGTTAGGCTGGAAATATGATTTAATTTAACCGCTTGAGAACGATTTGTTAGAAATTGTTCAAGCCATCGAGTTGCTTTGGCGTCGAGTTCGATGCTGCGTATTTTCAGTGTTAGTCGTTTATGAGGTACATGGTCATCATCATCATCATCATCATCAGCCTGACTACACCCACTGCAGGGCAAAGGCCTCTCCCATGTCTCTCCAATTAACCCTGTCCTTTGCTAGTTGCCGCCACTGTATCCCTGCAAACTTCTTAATCTCATCCGCCCACCTAACTTTCTGCCGTCCCCTCCTACGTTTTCTTTTTCTTGGTATCCATTCCGTTACCCTTAAGGACCAGCGGTTATCTGGTACATGGTAGATGGTAGAAGGCTTTTAAAAGATCAACACAAATATCATCTACATATTGAGACAGGTGCAATGAATTATGAAGGTCAGTTCATCATCATCATCATCAGCCTGACTACACCCACTGCAGGCAAAGGCCTCTCCCATGGCTCTCCAATTAACCCTGTCCTTTGTCAGGTGCCGCCATTGTATCCCCTCAAACTTCTTAATCTCATCCGCCCAGCTAACTTTCTGCCGTCCCCTGCTACGTTTGCTTTCTCTTGGAATCCACTCCGTTACCCTCCAGGACCAGCGGTTATCTTGCCTTCGCATTACAAGCCCTGCCCAAGCCCATTTCTTCCTCTTGATTTCAACTAAGATGTCATTATCCCGCGTTTGTTCCCTCACCCACTCCGCCCTCTTCCGATCTCTTAACGTTACACCTATCATTTTCCTTTCCATGCTCGCTGCGTTGTTCTTAACTTAAGCTGAACCCTCTTTGTTAACCTCCACGTTTCTGCCCCATAGATGAGTACCGGTAGGATACAGCTGTTGTATACTTTTCTCTTCAGGGATATTGGTAAGCTACCATTCATGATCTGAGAGAACCTGCCATATGCGCTCCACCCCATTCTTATTCTTCTAGTTATTTCCCTCTCATGATCCGGATCTGCGGTCACTACCTGCCCTAATTAGACATATTCTCTTACTACTTCCAGCACCTCGCTACCAATTGTGAACTGCTGTTCCCTTGCTATTCTGTTTAACATTACTTTGGTTTTCTGCATGTTAATTCTTAGCCCCACTGTTCTGGTCTGCCTGTCTAACTGATTGATCATGCTTTGCAGTTCTTGTCCTGAGTGGCTTAGCAAGGCAATGCCATCAGCGAATCGCAAATTACTCAGGTATTCTCCATTAACTCTTATCCCCAACTATTCCCATTCCAGTACCCGGAATACCGGAATACCTCCTGTAAACAGGCAGTGAAGAGCATTGGCGAGATCGTGTCTCCCTGCCTGACACCTTTCCGTATTGGAACTTTATTGCTGACTTTATGGAGAACTGTAGTAGCTGTGCAATCGTTATAAATATCTTCCAATATTTTCACATAACACTCTTCTATACCCTGATTCCGCAATGCCTGCATGAAGGTCCGTTACCAACTCATAAAGCTGTGCTTGGCGTAAACTGTGTTTGGCAACTCATAAAGCTGTGTATCGTCTCTTTGTTGTATCAAATTTCTTTTCTTTGAGAACCATTGGCTCCGACCCATTCTCTGGCGTGCTTTAGACGAAAGCTGGGCACCAAACGACCGCTTCCCGTGTCACTTGGTAGCTAGTCTCCGGCTGAGCTTGCCACGTTGAGTCGAGGGCATCTCCTTCGAGTCCGAGACCGCTACCCCCCACACGCTCTAAGGGTGTCTGGGAACGCGCGCTAAAGTGCACGAAGTGATTACAGACGTCTTTGCTCGAACGAAGAGGTGTTATCACCGGTGACATCGTCGGAATAGGCCACAACCGCCGTGGCCATCATCACGAAGGATGGGCGGCTGCGCTTGTGCGGTTACTTCTGTCTCACGGATAATGCTGCGACCGTTATGGAGGAATAGCCGGTGGAACGGGTTGGCGACATCTTTGCGAATCTAAGCGACGGAGAACTTTTCAACACATTTCATTTTCGCAACCCCGGTAATCAGCTGCCCACAGACGAAGACTCGAAGAAGCTAGCTGTTCTAAACTCGGACAAGGGCCTAATCTCTTTCACCAGAATAGCCTTCGGGTGTCCTCAGCGCAGGAAATCTTTCAGCGACACATGGAACCCGCGCTTAATTTCATTGCCGGGGTGGAGGTTTATCTGGACCACATTACTGTGGCTGAAAAGCCGAACGACTACAAGATTCTAGAGGAAGTGCTGCAACGTCTGATGGATCACGTCCTCCGTCTACAGCAGAAAAAATGCAAGTTCCGCAGTAACAAGTTATGTTTCTCATGCAAGTTATGTTTCTCATGCAAGTTATGTTTCTCATGCACGTCATTGGTAAAAACGGCCTACGTCCTAAAAGTGACAACATCATAGCGCTGCTCGACACCCCACGACCCAGCTCGGTGAGTGAAATGAACGCTTTTTAGGCCTTTTAAACTACTGGAAGTTTTTGCCAGACGTGTCAACTACAGGTGCCCTCATACGCTTTGTGGACGAATATCATGAAGCGGTTCTGGAACAAACGGCAGCAGATGGCTTTCAAAGCACGCAAGGCGGCAGTAGAGAATGCAAAACATGTGGTGCATTTCGACCCCAAGAAACCCCTTCGTTTAGAGTGTAATATGTCGATAATAGGTCCGGACCCGTGTTGTCGCCTTGAGTAGTCTGCGTTGATTACTTATGGGATTAAGATGTCGAGCGCTAAAAAAATTCCGAGACTTATTACCAGCTCGAGAAGGAGGCGCTGGCTCTCGTGTTTTGCGTAACAAGGTTTGGATTATCTGTATGAAAACCACTTCGAGCTGGTAACGGACCACACACAAATACAAATACCTTTATTTCAACATCAGAGATGTTAGGGGTGCACCCAAAAAGCCTATGACTGGCTTGACACAGGGGCGCACCCCCGTACTAAAAAACCGGCAGCAAAAGAACACGGATAGAGGAATAAAAGAAGACTACAGTGCATCGGTAAACATCATATTCAATAAAGATTAGTGAACATCCTCTTTCCTGTTCAGCCCGGACAAGAATCTTCCGCCGATGGTCACTGCCCGCATTCAATGCTGGGCCCCGCTGTTCGGAGGATACTGCTACAACCTGGCGTGTCCTAAAGCGTCAGAAAACATAAACGCCGATGCCGTCATCCGTCTCCCTTTTCCGCTGGAGTAGCACCAAGAGGAACAGAAAGACGCGCATCAGTATGCATTATATGCTTCGACTGTGAAGGCGGCGCCCATAAGGGCCAAAGAGTTGGCGGCCCTGACCATCCGTGACCTTCTTTTGCAGCTAGTGCGAAATTGGATCCCGCATGGATGGCCGACCTACCTGACAGAGACAGAGGGGCAGTTCCGGCAGTTCTTAAAAAAAAAAAAAACGTCGTAGTTGGATGTCGATCTCACTTAGTGGGGGCATGCAACTGTCGTGCCGTCAGCGGCCGCTGTAGGTCTTCTCAAGCTCCTGCAAGAAACATTCAAGAATGGCAGCGATGAAAACTTTGAGCGAACCATTTTTTTTTTGGTTGCCAGGGCTAAATGCCGCTATCGAGAAGGCATTAAGCGAATGTAAGACATCTGCGCAAGCTAGAGTAATGCCTCTTGCGAAGATAGCGGCACCATGGCCGAAAAGAGTGCAGAACTGGTCCAGAGTGTTGGCTGGAGTTGTCTCAAGCACAAAATAAGCTCGGATGGTGATGGTAGCCTCAGCGAACGGCAAGCAACATTGCCACGCGCACCAAGTGCCATCGCACATCCCCCAGGGCCCCGACACGAAGCCACCAGTTTGCAGCACAGCACCTGACACCCCTGACCAAACCTGGCCCAGGCCAGCCGACCTTGAGAGCCCCACTCCGGTGGTGTCGCCTCTCAATGAGCCACCGCCTCTTCGCCTGTCGACCAGGCAACGAAGTCCAGACGTCCACCTCAATGGCTGAATTGGTAAATGGGCAGAAGTGCCGCGTGATACAAGCTTGCCGCCAACCAGCCAGCAGGCAGCTATTCCTGTGATGACATCGAAAGCGAGAGCATGCTGCCTACCGCCCGGAATGTCGCCACGAGACAGGGGCGTAACCCCCTGGGGTTGTTTGGTTGTCAGAACACCACCTCTCCCCCCCCCCTCCCCCGACAATGTTATTCGCAACGTGCCGGTATATTAAAATATGAGAACGAAACAGTGAAAATAAGAACAGCATCGGTTTCCTGATAGCAATAGTTCTTGTCATTGAAAAAATAGTCAGCTGTCACAGTTCACCAAATAAAACGTACCCTTTCAAGTCAACCTACTTTTTCATCCATTGCACTGAAAACAAAACGAGCATAACGAAAGTCTCTGACGGTGAGTGTACTTTAACTGATCAAACTGACATTGCTAATGCATTTAATTCCTTCTTCTCGCGCCGCGGTTCCCCGCCTCCAAGTAGTTACTGTAGCCCTCGTCAATGCCCTCACTCTTTTTACTTGCGCCCTACTTCACCAGACGAAGTCTTCCAAATAATTTCTAGCCTAAAAAATACCGCTCCTGGGATCGATAAAATTCCTTCTTTCAAAGTAAAGCTGGTGGGTCGTGAGCTGTCTAATGTTCTTAGTCACATTATTAATTTAGTATTTAGGACTGGTGTTTTTCCAACTGAACTTAAAAAAGGTAAGGTGACTCCGATATTCAAGAAAGGCGACAAAGAATGCCTAAGTAACTACCGTTCAATAACTATATTGCCTTTCTTTAGTAAAATAATAGAAAAGTTAATTGTTAATCGCATAATGAACTACCTCATTAAATTCCAGCTGTTAGCAGATCAGCAATTTTGATTCCGGCCTAATTACTCCACAGAACTAGCTTTAATCGAATTCACAGACAGTATTAAGCAATATATTGATAATGGGTTGTTTGCCGGTGCTGTTTTCTTAGATTTCACCAAAGCATTTGACACAATTAACCACACTATACTGTACACTAAATTAGAATCTCTAGGCATCTGTGGGCCTGCTTTAGCTCTTTTAAGCAGTTATCTCACTAACCGTATACAACTTGTCCAGCTACAAGAAACATTGTCTTCCCCTTTAACCATTAATTTAGGAGTACCATAAGGTTCCATTTTAGGTCCGCTTCTTTTTCTCATTTTCATCAATGACTTACCTTTGTCCTTAATTAACACAAGATATATACTTAACGCGGATGATACGACATTATTCACTCAGGATAGCAATTTCACAAGCCTAATAAACAAATTAAAAATGGACTTACAGAATATTGTTTTATGGTGTGAAAATAACTTACTACAACTGAATCCTACAAAAACCACTTTCATGATATTCCGCTCTCATCAAAAGCATGTCATCCCGAGCCCAGCCATTTATCTGGGACATCATGTTATCACTGCCTCCGAATCCGTTACATTTCTCGGCATCACGCTTGACTGTCATCTAAAATTTCATCTACACACCAAATCTATCAGTAAAAAAATTTCATTTCGAATAAGGGTGTTAATAAAAACTAGACTTTTCTTTCAACGCCATGTTCTCTTATCCCTGTACTATGCTTTCATTAACAGTCACCTTAATTATTGCCTATCATCATGGGGTAATACCTATTCATGCCGTATGTCATGTATTTCTCATCTTCAAAATCAAGCGCTTCGAATTTTATCTTTCAGCCCATACACAGCCACTGCTTCACCTGTTTACTGTGACCTAAACATTCTGCCATTGAAATGCCTCCTTAATCTTAGGTTAGGTCTTCTAATCTACCGCGCTCGCAATAATAACAATCAACTTCTCTGTTTTTCCGTATCTTTCCTTTCTAATAGCAATAACACTAGATTCTCTGAACAAAACAATATGCTTCTACCAAAAGTGAACACAAATTATGGAAAACAAACTGCTTTTTTCTCCGCCATCAAAACCTGGAATTCATTACCACTAGCAATCAAATCCGCACGTTCACAGCCCGCTTTCTACACTTTACTAAAAAACATCTCCTATCAACCCATTCAGCTTCATGCCATGCTTAAGGTTGCCTTCATCTTATTTTCTGTTCCCCACTCTGGCAGCAAACGGTCATATTGTTAATCTTCTGGAACCTCTTTTTTTTTTCTCCGCCTGTGTATTATATCTGCATTTATTCAATGCCCATTGTTATCTGATGTCTTTTTGTGTTCTTTCTATTGTTCTTATGTTCTGCTATTTTATGCCTTTTTTGTTAAATTATGCCCGCTAACTATTGTATAACTTACTCATTGCCGCAAATTACACTAATAGGTTTTAACTTGATTGTATACTTTTATAGCTCCTCTGCCAAAATTATGCACTTTCCTTATGTATTCCTGATGGGAGGTCCCCCAGACAGTTTTCACTTTGAGACCTCCTACTGTACTAACTTTTTTAAGAAACTTACAACTCATTTGTATTTCGTTTTAATAAACCTTCAAACCTTCAAACCTTCTCGTCATAAACCAGCGCGAAAATAAAAAGAGCATTTTTTTAAAGCGCCTCTGCGTCCGGGCGCAGGTTCACACGCAATGGGTAGAAGAGAGAGACTTTAATGAAATACAGAGAATTTAGCCGGCGTTAAAAAATCGCTGGTATGCTACTCTGCCTAGGGAGGGGCATTAGGGAGATAAAGACAGAAGGAGAGCAGTGTGGAAGAGATAAAAAAAACGAAGATAAAATGCGGCCATGAAATGGGTACTAAGGATGCAATGGCGAGTATTGATGTAACCTAAGGAATGATGGAGTGCATAGTCCGACAAATGGGCTGACGAAGTTCACTCCATGAAGAATGCATGAAGGTAACGTGCAAGTGAATTTAAAGCTTATCGAGATGTGCCCCTAACAATGGACAAAGTTTTAGGTCCCTTAGCCTGCCTTAGGCAACAGAGACTTGCAATGAACTTTCTATTTACATATTTAAAAGCTTCTCACGAAGATGGAGGATGCGCTCCAAAGACTGGAACTATTCACATGTTTTCAGATCGGCAACACTTCTGGATTAGCTGAAGTGCAGTGCATCCTCTCATTGGCCTTGAACTGGTTGCGATTGCAATTTGCAATTTGCAATTTTTTTTTATTGTTAAAGAACGAGTAAATCTCGAACGACAAATTGACGGGGCGTAGGCTTTTTTATGTCATATGGGCGACTAATAGCAACACTCGAAGCACACGCTGTCCTAAAAGCGAGTAATCGCAACGTGGTGTGAGAAATCGGTAAACTCTCATGCAGGTTGCATAAACGCATTGTCACGAATATGCATAAACAAGACTGCAGAAATGAAGAAACAGGTTGAGTCCTTCGCCGGTAATTCCAACCATTATGATTTTTTCGCCAAGGAATCAAGCGCTTGAAGTCGCTTGCAACTGCTCCTATCTTCAGTGATAATTAGAATCTAAGGATAACGTTCGGCATTACTCCTACACTGTCTCCGGAAATTACTTTAAATGCAAACCCTTCGCATCCCTTACCTCCCGCGCTCTGTGGTGACCCGTTGATTTTCAGCAGTTTTGCACGACCTCGGATTGCAGTTTTTTTCTCCACACGATGTGGCGAGCAAAGCAAAGGAGATGCTGTTTGTTAGGTTGCTTACTTGGTTATTTCGAGAATACTGCCGATTGGCTCTCAGTGTTATGGCAGAAGTAGTACATCATATGAAAGTACAGAAAATGACAGGAAAGAGGAGGTCAAGGTGAAGTGTGCAGCGGTGTAAAATCAACCAAAAGTATAAGAGCAAAGTAGAAACAAGCAAATCATACAATCTGAAAAAGATAAGGACCACGACAGCAAATAAAATGCACTGCACATTATACGCTGTTGTATATTTTTCCGTCCGCCAAGTGCAACGAAGAGAACAACCAGTCTTTCGTAATGCAGTGGCAGAGGGAAAGCATCGCAGGTAAATCGCATATTTCAAAAAGCCGGAACCTTGCTATCCTCTTGCTTTTTTCAGGACAGTCAGATTTTTTAAACGTTTAACAAGCTGTTGGCCTAGTTCATTAAGTATTTAAAGGTAAAGTATTTGTCGCTTATGTAAGATAGACGCATATAGCATACAATGGACAGGACGGGCGTTATTTATATCTTTACGCAACAGCGCCGAACTCTCATTGCACGCATTCAGGACAGCCGACGCATAGCGTTGTTGCCAGGAAGAAACTACGGCAAAGATGGTTCAAAGGCTATCCCCAACTTGGTAAGAAAGCCGGCGACGCCACGGCATCCATCCGTCCCTTGTGGTTCATTGCGTGATTGCAGCATGCAGACAACACTGGCTGCCCACACATGCCTACCGCAAGCGTTTTGATAAACGTCGACAAACGTTTTTTGCGTGGCGGAATGCATGCAGCCGGCAAGACAACCACGTGCTAAGGAAACTGTTTCAATTCGGAGACTTTCACTTAAACATTGTCCGCATTATTGCTGGCGAGGACTACGTGACGTTTCTGCGGTAGTTTTTATTGCTGTGTCTGTTAGCTATCCTTTATTTTTCTTCCCTTGGCAGGAAGGCACTCTGCATGTGGACAATTTCTGGATGTCACTAGGAAGCTACGGTATCTTAAGCCTACAATTCACCGGCGGCGACAAGTAAGTCCGTTTAAGAGCGCCTGTTCTCATTGCTGACGTCCCTGGCCTACGTGTAGGCGTGGCTGCGATTGTCGGGAATCCGCATATGGCTGTTTTTGCCGAAAGCGTTATACGAGGAGTATTACTTACAGGGACCCTGAAATGATTTCGTCATTCATATTCTAATGCAACAGCTCTGTAGAGGTGATCTCTGCGGGTATTCTAGTCGAATTCAAAAAGCTGCGCGTGGAACGAAGAATTCACAAACAATTTTTGAATCTTGCCGCTCACAGCCGATTAGGCCGACACCTCACCGCACGTTTTTAGCCGCCCCTGCCCAGCGACCTAAACTCGGGAAGCCTGGGCATAGACTTGGCGACCCTTATCATTGGCTCTGTCCGCTAACGACGCGCGCAATTTTTGCAACTCTTCCGCAACTTAGCACTGATGTTCATTGAAATACAATTTTATTGATTGCTTATTATTTTTTAAAACACACGTATATATACGTGTGTAAGAATACAGAGGTAAGAATTCAGAGCTTTTCATGAAAGTAATGTAGTACTCCCGGCGGAGAAGCAAATCAATCTGCTCACAAAAGCACGTGCTATCGTAAAATCTTTGCGCCCGCCTTTGCGAGCCTCCTAGCTGCGCCGACGAGTCGCTGCTGTCGTCCCTGTCTTCGTCCTGTCGATCTCGGTATGGCGTGCACTGATAAGGCTCAAAGCCCATCTTAGCGGTGGCTGCACGCCGCCGCGCTTCGAGCTCCGGATGCACGCCGTTCGAGCAGATAGGCTGAAGCAGGGGACACATGTGCGAAACGCACCGCACCAATCGTCGCTTGCGAACTGCCGTCCCACAGCAAGCAGTGACACACGGAGCGGTGATCATCGCTGCGCCGGTCTACCCAAGCGCCGCCCACAAAAGATGTCGCACTTCGCCGCCGGGCAGCAGTGCCTGAGCGCTGCTTGGGATGGTGTACAAATATCGCAAGAAAAGACCAGATCGCCTTGTTATCAGAAAGACTGCCAGCGATACCCCAGCAGCGACAAAGCATGACTTGTTATGTTGGGAGCTTTCGGCAACGGCACCGCTCGCGGGCTGTCCGAGCTCATCGCTCAGAGAGCTTGGCAAATAGCTGTTCAGGGCTCCTGTAAGAAGGTCTGCACTTTTTAAAAATGAGGTTCTGAGTTATAAGAGCTCTTTTTTCGACGTAAGGTTGTCAGCGGTGTAGCGCATCGCAATACAACTATGATGTGCTAACTAGTAGGCTGGCTAACTAATACTGAAAGTTAACGTTTTAACAATTACTGTTAGTCTCCTTATATATGGAGAGCCGTGTATTCCACAGTAAATAGCATACATAACGTTTCTAGAATTTTGATAAGGCATTAACTCTCGGCGTTGAGGCCCTGCAAATTTTGTTTATATTGCGCCAAAATGCATGCGCTTTTCGAAAAGTTTACAGGAAAAGCAACCGCTCAAGTGCACGTAATTTGAGAGCAAGGCAAAATAACTTGCGCCACAGCGTGCAGGGTTGTCCCTCTCCTAACTGGCCATGGTCGTTTTCCCTCGTACTTCCATCGTCTTGCCCTCCTTCCTTCGCCTTCTTGTCCATGCGGGGCAGCTGTGGGGGATGTTCTTCATTACCTGCGTGCCTGTCCTCTCACCGCAGACATAGCAGCAGGGCTTCCCGGCTATCCGCACTTTCTTTCCCCTCATGACTTCCCCTCTTTGTTAGGTTCCCCTCGGTCTCGTCCGTCGTTTATTCGCGTTGCTGTTTGCGTTTCTTCCCTCTTTCACCTGTCTCTCGTGTTTATTCCCGCCCTGATGGCTCGTAGACCTCCCTGCCATTTCTGTGCCTCCCCATGTCTCATGTGGTCGGGGGCACCATATTGTCACGTTGTAGTGACGGCAGTCCAGCGGTCAGGAAGACACCAAAAAGACTTGCAAACGAAGGTCTTTATTTGGGCTGACTTGCGCCCGCAAAAGAACTGAATCACTCGGTGGCAGCGTAAGCAACAAGCGTGCTCGTCAATCGTCGAACTACGAATGCCTGCTGCTCGCGGCATCGTTCAATTTAAAGCCGGCAAGGAAACTTCGAGATAACAGGTCGAGATCATCTAGAGTAATCTGGAAACACGTAGATGCAGCTCGGCATAGCTGTGATCAATCGAGATTAGTCCAGTCGCTTCTCGCGTCACGAACAAATATGATAACACCGCTTTCCTACCGCCTTGCGCGAACGAACGGACGCTACAATGATACGTGGCATTACCCCCCTCCCAAAGAAGCATCGTCTCGATGCTTTCAAATGAAAATAAACGCGGAAAATGCAAACTTCGAGTCCTTCAGCGTTCATAATTAGGTTTGAGGGCAGCAGTAAAAGCTTCAAGTCTGGCCGTGTCGTCGTCGTAGTTGTCGTCATCGTCGTCGTCGTAGGGGCCGTCGTCGTCGTAGGGGCCCTCGTCTGCGTAGGGGCCCTCGTCTGCGTAGGGGCCCTCGTATGCGTAGGGGCCCTCGTATGCGTAGGGGGCCGTCGTCTGCGAGGGGGCCGTCGTCGTACGGGTCGTCGTCGTAGGGGTCGTCGTCGTAGGGTTCGTCGTAGTTCTCGTCATAGTGGAGGAATAGTCTTGTGTTTTCGTCGATGGAAGATCTTAGTTCTTGCGCTATGAAGCTACCTCGCCTCCAGAGGCTGCTTTATTCAGTTTAACCTTCGGGGGCTGGGGGACCGTCCACGCACGGCGTAGCCTCGGCTAGGAGATACAAAGTGCGCGGACGATGACGACGGGGAACGTGATAGGCGGCTCGGCGATGAGTATTCTTCCCGACGCAAAAATTCCTCGATTTCGGCTGGTCGCTGGCCGGGTCGGGGTCGTGGAGCGTCGTAAGAGAACCCTCGGATGCCCAGTCTTCTGTATGGGCAGTGCCGGAGGACGTGACCGGATTCGCCTCAGTGGAAGCATAGTGGGCGGCGCTGGTCGGGAGTTCTCCACTCGTCGCATTCCCTCGGCTGTGTGCGACGCTCGTAGGACGGGCGGGTTGGGGCGAGAGGGCGGCGGTCCAACGCAGCTGGCTGAGGGCGATAGGGGCTTGAGTCCCGTCGTCGAGGTGCAGGACGGCGCACAGCTGCGGCGTAAGTCATGGCTGGGGGCTCCATAGGCTGCGTGGTGGTCGGCGTCACACCCAAGGCCTGTTGAACTTCATCCCGGATGGCGTTTGTGAGCGATGAAAGCTGCGGCTGAGTTCCCGTTGGCAGCAATCGGCGGAGCTCCTCTCCTCTTCAAGGCGAAGAAGACGTACCTAATTTTCATGGCATCGTCCCAGTTGTTAAAGGCAGCCACACGGTCGAACTGTTCCAACCATTCTGCGGGGTCGGCGCCTGGCGAAGCGTCGAAGATTGGTGGCACCCGGGGCTGCTCAAGAATGATTGGAGTGATCGTCTGGGGCAAGCTCATGGTAGACGTTGCTGCTGACTTCCGCTTCCGGGTAGGGTCCGGCAGAATCCCGAACTCAGGTGCGACCCCTTGCAGGCGTCGGATTGCGCGGTGGATTGGACTCAGGTCCTGCGGTAGATGACTCAGAGGGCTGGCGTCACGACTTGTAGGGGGTGTCCGGGATATGAAAGGCAACCCAGCACCTCCACCATTTGTCACGTTGTAGTGACGGCAGTCCAGCGGTCAGGAAGACACCAGAAAGACTTGCAAACGAAGCTCTTTATTTGGGTTGACTTGCGCCCGCAAAAGAACTGAATCACTCTGTGGCGGCGTAGAAAGAGAAGTTTATTTTTTTCTAATGTCAACAAAAATACAATGCAAAACTGCTGAACTCAATGCTCTGATCAGTCGAGCACATGCGCAGTGACGCAGCACTGAGCACGTCAGTAAGGCAGTAAAAAAGCCGACACTCGACCGCCGCGCAGGACGATGAAATATGTCGACCATTTACGCAAGAACTGAGCCTCACTCATTGACAGTGCGTCCACGCATGCTTGCTCAAAGAGGCGAGTGCGGAGGCGCTGCAACATTGGAAACATTGCTCTTTGCGGACGCCCATTTAAGGAAGCCGCTCCACGCTGCCGCCACAAAACGAACATGCCAATACACAACAGCATATTTGTAAACAGTTCGCGTGAACTAGTGCGCGCTTCGAGGCGGGTTAAAAACATCCGTGACACTAGTACCGAAAAGGTGCGCGACACTACACAGTCGAACATAGCGTGCCGCAACGTTTCTAAAAGACCGCATTGCGGGCATCGGGCGGAGGGCGCCACGCCCCACGCCGCAAGGCGGTCTCTTGTGGGCAGGACCCGCCAGCCTCTCAGCCAGCCGAAGTTCCTGACATCTGCAGGAAGCGCAGCTGAGGTCAGTTGGCGCCAGCGTGCCCGTCTCGTTTTCTGAAGTTGTTCGCGTGTCAGCTCAGCTACCGTTAGTGCTTCACACATCCTGGAGGGCGGGGTTTCATCAACATCCAGATCGGGCACAAGGGCAGACAACGACGCCAGTGTGCGACGCATGTTAACGAAAAATGCCGGCGGCTGCTCGGCTGTAGGGCCAACCACGTGTTGTGTAAAAAACACGTTACGTGCTGTACCCAGAAAGTATGTGAGGAGTGTTCTCCCGGGATAGTCTGGGTTGCGTACAAGATCTCGTACTCCTCGCAAGGCGAGCACATTGCACATGGTGCGGATACAAGGTATACCAAACCCACCCATGTACGATGGAAGGCGCATGAACATTCGTGACACAAGTTCGGTTTTGCCCGCCCAAACGAAAGAGCCACAGGCCGAGGTTAGCCTGCGAGGAAACGTGCGCGGTGGGTTTGCGACGCGGGCGACAAAAGAACATGCGGCTAGGATTGTGGACTTAACTATATAGCAGCGCTCTGCCATTGAAAGGCGGAAAGTTGACGCCACCGAGAGGCGTTTCTCAGCGTTCGTGCGGAGGTTAGTCCAGGTTTCGCGGGCTACTTCTCCGCTGGCGAGGAATACTACTCGCAGGACTTTCACTCCCTGCACCCACTCCACCTCGCCCGCAAGGTTCGGTGTGAAGGTGCCAAACCTTAGTGCCTTGCTTTTTCCCTGTTCAATAGGGCCCCCGATATCTTGCTGTACTCGAGGAACAGCCGCGAAAAAGCGGCGTAGCTATCCTCGTCCTTGAGGAAAAGCGACACGTCGTCGGCGTAGGCCGAAACCTTGATTTGGCCCTGGCCAGGCAGAGGGAAGCCGCGTATGGATGGGCTGTTGTTAATGCGCCGGATGAGTGGATCCAGGCATAACACGAAGAACGTTGGGGAGAGAGGGCATCCTTGCCTTATGCCCCGGGTGACTGAGAAGGGAGCGCTCTGGTGGTCGTTTACGGAGAGACGAGCATTCAGGTTTGCGTAAAGCAAGCGCAGCCTGCTAACAATTTGCGCAGGGAATCCGAAGGCTTCGACGACTCCGAAGAAATACGAGTGTTCCACCCGATCGAATGCTTTCGCCTGATCAAGCGAAACAAAGCACCCGCTGAAGCCCGTCCTGCTGGCAAATGTGAACAGGTCTCTTGTGAGTGTCAGCGCATCAAACACAGAGCGGTCAGGCACGCTGCTGGTTTGAACCCGGTGAATTAGGTGAGGCAGAATCGTCCGCATTCTTTTGTTTAGTAAAGATGCGACGATTTTGTAGTCTGCGTTTAAGAGGCTTATGGGCCGCCATGCTTGCGGGTCGGAGGGGTCACCGCCCGCTTTCGGAATGAGTATGATGCGACATTCGCGGAAAGAGTTTGGACGTAACCCATCCGCGAGAAAGCCGTTGACCATCTTCAGTAGTGCTCCTTGGATCTGGGAAAAAAAACGTTGAATAAAAACTTGTTGGAATGCCGTCTGGACCGGGGGCAGAGGCTGCATTCATACTCTGCAGGATGGCGTGCAGCTCTTGGCTTGTGGCTGGTGCGCAAAGGTGTTCCTGCAGCTCTTCACTTACTCGTGGCAAGTTTCCAAAAAACCTTTGTAGAAGGCCGTCATACCCATCTTGAAGATGTAGCCAATTGCCCGTCGAGAACAGGTCCGAGAAGTGGCTTGCGAAAATCGCGCAGATGTCGGACGACGTGATTCTGCTTTGTGTGCCGTCTGGGTGGGTCACGAAAGGCACAGTAGCGGGAGCGAATTCCTCTGCCGTGCCTGCGCGTACGTGTCGCAGCACAGCCGGGTCTGATATAGGCCGCCCGAGCTGGTGTGCGCGACTTGCTGCCCGTGATGACTGGGAGAGCAACACGTGGTAACGTGCTCTAAGTAGGCTCAGGTAATCGCTCATGACAAAGGTTAAGGGTGCTCCCGTTTGCACTATACGTATGCGCTTGAGGGTGTCATTCAGGGCATGACTTACCCGGCGTCTGCGGTCTTGACCGGCCGCCACCAGAGTTGCCTGCCAACGAGTCTTGAGTGTGTCCCAAGAATCAGTCGCAACGAAGCTCTTGCACGATGCGGCCAACGCCGTACGCAGCGACGCCAGGCTTTCCGGGTCTGCCAGTAGGCTCGTGTCCATGCGCCACGTAACAGTACGTGGGGTGCCCTCACCAAAGTCGAGCCTGACTGACAAGGGGTGGTGATCGGAAAACACCGGCGTGCCTGCAGGGAACGCGAGAACTTCGCAGCTGACGACAAAAGAAGCGAGCTCAGGTGGAAAATAGAATTTGTCTATCCGACTCGCTGACTGTGCTCTCTCCCACGTCGCTCCAAAGGCATCCCCGTGAAGCTGCACCCACGCGTCAGACAAGCGGAACTGAGTCACAAGATCGCGGAGCGCGGAGGCACCGGAATAACGGCGACCGTGACCCTGTCCGCGGACGTCACGGTCGATGTTAAGTACACAATTGAAGTCGCCGACGATGAAAGTGGGGTAGGGATCAAGGAGGAATGAGTCGAGGCGCTCAAAAAAATCGGAACTACTAGTCTGCCGTGCTGGCGCGTATACAACCAACGCACGTACCCGCCGCTGGTTTAGTGTGAAGTCGACCGCAAGAGTGCGGCCGTCCAGCCCGAAAGTGCAATGAGCACCCGCGCGCAGGTAGGGGTTTACAAAAACGACACCAACACCGCACATATGAGAATCAGTCAACGAAAAATAAGCAAAAACAGAAAACCGGGTGGTGAAATTCAGCACATCAAGTGAAGTACGGAAGTTGCATTCCTGTAAAAACAGGATGTCGACGCCCCTAGCCCTGGCAAAGTGCATCACCCCTCTCTGTCTGTCTACGGATTGAAATCCCCGAACATTGAGGGAGAGGAGATGCACAACCGCCATGACTGCCAAGAGCACCGACGGCATAGCATACAACCTAAAGAGCGCTGCCATGGGCGGCGCTTGACGCGCGCGGCACTTTTTTGCTAGAACGTTCGTTAACAGTCCCTTCGGATTCCGATGATTGGGGGTGGGCACGTTTGTAGTCGGGTCTTGAGAAGTCCATATTTTCGGGGTCGTCGGCGCTTGTGGCCTCGCTCACCGGTTGCTGCGTGGTCTTGGCGACGCTCGCAGCTGAAGCCGATGGCGACGCCAGGGTCGCCGATGTGAGGGTGTGGCTGGCTGGTGACGGGAACCGCGCGTCGTCCGCACCTCCAGGAGTCGTCGGCCCTGACACCTGCCCGCACGTCAAGTCGCCTGTCAGGCGAAGCGGCGTGACTTTGTCCGGTACGTCCACCAGGTCGCCCGACGCCACGCTCGACTCGTCGCTGCTGCTCACGGTGTCGTAGGTGTCAGTGCCGGGAAGCGGCGCCAAGGGTTTGGCAAAAACTGCAGCGAACGGCTCCACCTCATTTGAAGGCGTCACCTCGCGCTGCTCCTTCACGGGCACCTCCGTCGCGGGGGCGTGCTCAGGCTCCCTCGGGCTGCTGGTCGTAGGGTCCGCGTCGGCAACAGGCGCCCGGACGGTTGGTGTGCTCCGCGTTTCTGCGGCCACGTTGTCCTTGCTCGGTACCTTCCTCGAGGCGGCGGCCGCCGCATAGGACCGTGGTCGCAGGCAATCCGCTGAGGCGTGGCTTCCGCCGCAGCACCTGCAAGCCGCTCCGCATCCGGCCGTGTCGTGGCCGAACACCTCGCAGCGAGCGCACCGCGGCGTTCGACACGCCGCGCCGATGTGGCCGTCCTGCCCGCAGCGGGAACACACCTTCCGGACGCCTCGGTAGTCAAACATGACGCGGTGGCCCTGGACGGTCAAGAAGTTCGGCACCGCCTGCTTCATCTCGATCCGGACCACGCGCGTACCGTTGCCGACGTGACGACGGCCCTTGAGGACGGGATGGGTGATGTCAAGCACCTTGCCGTAGGAGCTCAGTGCCGCCGCCAGCGCCGCGTCTCCCACGAACAGCGGCACACGAAAAGCCGTCACGTGGACCACGGCAGGACCCACGCAGCCTACTGGGACGGAAGTGCCGTTCACGTTGAAGGCGCCTTCCACGAGCATCTTCTCCGCCGCCGCAGCCGAGGCCATGGCGACGCAGAACTTCATGCCTACATGGTGCTGGAGGCTCTCTAGCCCTTTCTGGCCGACAACCGACTCGATGCCGTCGACGATGTCGTCAGCAGTCGCGTCGGAAGTAACTGTGAACGAAAAACAGTGCGCCTTTGGGGGCGGCGCACGGAACACCGGAGGGGCAGCAGGTCCCGGGCCTCCCATGACGTCACGGGCGGCCGACTGGGCTGCTGCTTGAAGGTCAGGAAGTTGTCCGAGCACTGGCAAAGGCACGGCGCCTGGGCTGGGAGGCTGGTTGCGGAACCTCGGGGTCGCAGTGGATCCGAGGCCCGCCTGCACTTCTCAAAACTTCTTAGCAAGCCAGCGCCGAAAAATCTTCGCTGGTTCTGGACGAGCTCGGGCGACAGCAACAAGTGTGCTCGGCGGTCGTCGAACTACGAATGCCTGCTGCTCGCGGCATCGTTCAATATAAAGCCGGCAAGGAAACTTCGAGATAACAGGTCGAGATCATCTAGAGTAATCTGGAAACACGTAGATGCAGCTCGGCATAGCTGTGATCAATCGAGATTTGTCCGGTCGCTTCTCGCTTCACGAACAAATATGATAGCACCCCTTTCCTGCCGCCTTGCGCGAACGAACGGACGCTACAATGATACGTGGCAATATGGCCAATATTGGTGGGCCGTGGCCCTGCCCCTGCCTCACGGGCATGTGGATGGTATGTGGACCTTGATATTTGCTGGCTTTGCGTGTGCATCCAGTCTTAGTTTTGTTTGATTTTCGTTTTTTCATGTTTATTTTATTTTTGCCATTCCTTTTTCTTTTCTCTACCTGTTATATTTTCATGTTTTAATTGTTTGTTTGATTTTTTTAACTTTTCGCTCGTTCTATTTCCTTGCGTTATTACATGCCTTTTTGTCATTTACTTGATCCTCTTTTCTATTTCCGCTTTTTTATGTACTCCTTCTGCTTTCTTAAGCCCAGTATCTCCTGTTTGTTCGTTTTTTTTTCTCCTCGCTTTCTTTTCCTGTCTCTTCTTCCTTCTTACAGATCCCCGCACCTTCCCTCCTCATGGCCGCCTGCGAGCCTGTCTGAAGAATCTGGGCACGCTGGACCCATCCCTGTTTCATGTTCCTTTCGTACTTCTTAATCCTTCGGGGGCGTCTTGTTTTAAAAATCACTTTTCCCCGCCCATCATTTGTGCCTCTTTTTTTTTTGTAATTGGTTTTTCTTAAATTTTCTCTTGGGCGTTGGCCCCTTTTCTTTTATGTTTAATTGGATCGCCTGCGATAACCTCTGGTTGGGTGCGGGCTTCCTCTCCAATTTTTGTTTATTTTATTTTATTTCTTGAGAGTTTACAATAAAAGGGTTGCTACGTTTTTTAATCTTTAAAATCTGATATGAATATTACGTAGGCTGGGCAACGCGCATCTCATAAATACGGAGAATAAAACTCCGGACATGAACTGCAAAATGATGAATGAATTAGAGAGGCAGAGCAGAACGGTGGGGCTAAAAATTAACATCCAGAAAACGAAAGTAATGTTCAAAAGCCTAGCTAGAGAGCAGTAGTTCGCAATTGGTAGGCAGGGGCTGGAAGTAGTAAGCGAATATGTCTATTTTGGGCAGGTGGTGACAGCTGATCCCGATCACGAAAAGGAAAAAAAACTAGAAGAATGAGAATGGGGTGGAGCGCATACGGCAGGTTCTCTCAGATCATGAATGGCAGTTTACCAATATCCCACAAGAGAAAAGTATAAAACAACTGTACCTTACCGGTACTCACCTATGGGGCAGAAAGGTGGATGCTAACAAAGAGGGTTCAGCTTAAGTTAAGGACAACGCAGCGAGCTTTGGAAGCGGGTGAAGTGGGTGAGGTAACAAACGCGGGTTAATGACATCCTAGTCGAAATCAAGAGGAAGAAGTGGGCTTGGGCAGGGCATGTAATGCGAAGGCAAGATAATCGGTGGTCCTTAAGGGTAACGGAGTGGACTCCAAGATAAGCCAAACGTAGCAGGGAACGGCAGAAAGTTAGGTGGGCGGAGGAGATTAAGTTTGCAGGAATACGGTGACCGCAACTGGCGAAGGACAGGCTTAATTGGAGATACATGGGAGAGGACTATGGCCTGCAGTGGGAGAAGTCAAGCTGCTGCTGATGATGATGAGGCTGGAACTTATGGAACGCTTTCTGCAGTTTTTCGTGCGGGTATGTTTTGACGTTTCCTAATTCATTGTTTTAGCCGTAGGGCCTCTTTATATGACGTGCACAGAACAGCAGGTGACACGCATGCGAGCCGAATCGCCTCGAAGCAGGTGGGAAGCTAAAGCTTATAATAAGGGAGTAATTACTGATTGACATCAACTCGAGCGCAGCCATACGGCTACAAAGAATAGCTAAACAGATTTCTCAGGAACTTCGTAGTTAAAGAAAAATTCCTCCTGGTTCGGGGTTCGAACCCGGGACCACCGCTTCACCAGAGCAGTCGCTCTACCAATTGAGCTGACAGGGACAGCAAGCGTATGATAGAGAGCGAATTCATCAATAACTCGAAGTGGGAACAGTGTTGGTCAAATGTGTAGGGGAGCTGGTTCGATCCCGGCCGCGGTGGCCGAATTCCGATGAAGGCGAAATTCTAGAAGCCCGTGCACTGTGCGATGTCAGTGCACGTTAAAGAACCCCAGGTGGTCGAAATTTCCGCAACCTTTCACTACGGAGTCCGTCAAAGCCTGAGTTGCTTTGGGACGTTAAACCCCAATAAACCAACCAATGTTTAAGGAATCCCGCAAGGTAGAGTATATTTGAAATTAGGAAGTAATTACTCATTGACATCCACCTGAACGTAGCCATACTGCTGCAAAGGAAAGCTAGAAAGCTTTCTTAGAGCCTTCGTTTTTAAAGAAAAACTCGACCTGGTCCGCGGTTCCAGCCCGTGAGCCCCGCTTCACCGGAGCAGTCGCTCTACCAACTGAGCTAACCGGGACGGCAAAATATTGATAGGGCGAGAGCGAATTGATCACTAACTCGAAGTGGGGACTGTGTTGGTCATATGTTTAGGGGAATTCCTCAAGGTGAGGTGGATTTGAAATAAGTAAATAATCGCTCATTGATATCTCCCGAGTGCAACCTACGGCTACATAAGAACGCTAAACAGCTTTTTCTGAAACTTGGTATTTAAAGAATAACTTGTCCTGGTCCAGGTTTCGAACCCGGGACCACAGCTTCACTGCCGCAGTCGCTCTAATCTAAATCTACTTCACCTTGGGGGATTCCCCTAAACATTTGACGAACACAGTTCCCACTTCGAGTTATTGATAAATTCGCTTTCGCCCT
Source organism: Amblyomma mixtum (assembly GCF_055824585.1). Lineage (NCBI taxonomy): Eukaryota > Metazoa > Arthropoda > Arachnida > Ixodida > Ixodidae > Amblyomma > Amblyomma mixtum. Next base: position 130,296,237 of record NC_143021.1, read on the forward strand.
GCCATAACCTTGCCGTCCCGGTTAGCTCAATACAACCAATTTCTTCGAGCTAACCGGGACGCCAAGGTTCTGGTAAGGTTTTCTGTTTCTTTCATGGTATTCACTTACATGGTTTTGTACAGAAAGGATATGAATATATATCCTTTCTGTACAAAACCATGTCAATAAATACCATGAAAGAAAAAATAAGTCCCGGTTAGCTCAATTGGTAGAGCGACTGCTCTGGTGAAGCGGTGGTCCCGGGTTCGAACCGCAGACCAGGACGAATTTTTCTTTTACAACGAAGTTTCTGAGAAAGCTGTTTAGCTTTCCTCTGTAGCCGTATGGCTGCGCTCGGGTGGATGTCAGAGAGTAATTAGTCCCTTATTTCGAATCTACTCCACCTTGGGGTATTCGCCTAAACATTCGAACAATGCAGACTGACACTTAGAGAACGAGGTATCAAGGTATGCACCGAGTCGTTGTGCGGTTCTGTCGTCGTGACGCACCCTTTTTTACTTTCTCGGGGGTTACCTTAATTAATATGAGCCGTTTCCCAGTGAGGGTATTGTCGATTTTCACAAACTCTAGCCAGCACCGCAGTTGATCCAAGATGGCTACCGTAAAGACGAATCCGTCTTTTATCAGCCTGGGCGCTTCAGCAAGTTCCAGAATGTCACCCTTTTTGAGTAAAGTTGAGCGGTTAGTTTTAGCTAATCAATTTGTATGTTTGTGTAAAGCATAGAACCGATGACGTACTGTGGTTCGTCGACCTGTGTCTCAAAACATATGTTTGACCGCTTCCAGGGCGTTTTTGGCGACATCAAGACTGCCAGCGCTGAGTTCCTATACTACGGGAAAGGGGAAAAAATGGACACGCATCTCGTGTTTAATGCTACACTGTTGCAGTTAATCAAGGCTACGAAATTACTGCAGAACACTGAAAGCTAAAAAGCTTCGGGATAGTTTCGCTTTTGATTGCCGTGTGGTCGAATTTCATTTTAGGTAGCTGGATGCCAGAATAATTAATATATGACCATCAACTCAGTCAAACAAGCAACGTCCTTGTTTGTAGATTCGTGAACAGGCTTCTTTAGAGAGCTGGAGAGATCTGCTGCGGAGGAAAATATAACGTACATGTGCTTTTTTAAGGGCGGTCTGCTCGTTCCTTGTTTTTCATTTCTATTCAGCGCCGCTTCGGCCCAAGCACCATCCATAAATGCCAATATACCTGCAGTAAAATTTGGTTTCTGTTGCTATTAACAGGACGAATCGAGCACTACGATGCAAGCCTGCTCAGTGCTGTACGTTGCGGCGTGAATTCGATGCCATCGAGTCGGCTAGTGCCTTCGAAGGAGATATGGCGCGTGCAGTAGACGCTGACTCCTGACCCTGCTCTCATTTGCAGGTAGACCTGTTTCCCAGGCGTGAAACGGCGATCGGCTATAGCGTGTAAACCAATTCCTTGCTGGCCAGATAGTTCATCATGCCTCGCCACTTTACTTTTTTTCTTGCTCGCTGACGTTCTTCTCAAATGCTCTCGTCTATCGCCGCTTCGGTCTGGTAGCTTTGAGTGTTTATTTGGCTGTTCCCGAAACACTGATGTTTAGAATGAACAGACATAAAACTGCAGAGAATGTTTACTACATTCGAATAACTGCGAAAGAGGGGATTTGTGCTGCGTAGCAGATGACGAGCGTGCAGCGCCGCGGAACGCAATGCTCGCACTTCGCGAGCTGCGAACAGACAACGATTGTGTCCTCGTTTGCTGCCCATCGGATAAGCGCTTACGCACTAATATAAAATGAAGAGCGGAAAAATACTAACGGCGGTACTTTAACTACACCTGTGCTATTGCACCTTGCTTTAAGTAATTCTCTATCTCCGTCTCGGTGGATTGATGTTACGTCGTGCGGCCTTAGCATCGTGACGTTGTTATGTAACCACATTTAGAGATTTCAGCCGCGCAACTTGCGCGAAGATCATGATGCCATTTCAGGAGACATATGGACGCCCTCTGCCGCGGGTACCTCGGGAGATCTACCCACAAAAGGCAACACTTTCCTAGCGCCATGTACACCCCGTTCTGCTGAAATAAATTCTTCGTCAGCTTCAGGCCTCGTTCATCTCCTGTGGGGCAGACACATGGAGGCTATGGAAAGAAAAATGATAGCTGTAAGGTTAAGAGACCGGAAGGAGGCAGTGTTGGGGAGAGAACGAACGCCAGCTAATGATATTCTAGTAGAATTCAAGAGGAAGAATTGTGGTTCGGAAGGTCATGTAACACTGAAGCAAGATAACCGCTAGAACTTAAGGGTAACGGAGTGGATTCCAAGAGAAGGCAAGCGTAGCGGGGGGCGGTAGAAAGTTAGGTGGGCGGATGAGGTTTAGAATTTTGCGATGGTACGGTGGCCGAGTTGGCAAAGAACAGGGCTGATTGGAGAGACATGGGAGAGTCCTTTACCCTGCGGTCGGCGTAGGCAGGCTGATGACGATGATGGTGAGGAAGGAAACCATTGTGACCCCAAATATTATATGCCTTGAGGAGATATCTCAGAATATTATTGCTTGTACATCTTTACTATCTGCATCTGCCTCTATGCACTCACTTGTGACATTTCTTTGCGGTGCGAACTGGTATTAAAAAAGGAAAAACTGCAGTACCTGGCGTAAAATAGAACTAAAGTGGCTGTTTGGGTTTGTTGGTGAGTTATCATGGCTAAAGAGTGCAGCGCGAAAAGACAGGGACAAACGAAGAAGTGGACAGGACTGGCGCTTAAGGACAGCGCCTGTGCACTTCTTCGTTTGTCCTTGTCTTTTCGCGCTGCATTCTTTAAATATAGAACAACGTACTGCAGCCTAGAGATATTCCTTTCCTCACGCCCACAAAAAAAAAACTTACAGAGGCACTTGATCTACTGACGTACTTTAAATGAAAACTATTGTTTTTTTTTCAATTATAGTTTAAATGAAAACCGTTGTTTTTTTTTTCAAATTATAGTACCCTTTTATTTTATTTTTAGTTTTATTTTTCTTCCTGTCGGATGACACTTCCATATAGAGCTATATTTTGGCTCCATTCGGTTTGCGCTACTCGGCAAGCCGCGAAAGCTGCTCTCGCTTAGTTTCCAGAGATG